>NW_026292915.1:0-25597 GCF_016801865.2 Culex pipiens pallens | reverse complement strand
AAAAAGAATTCATCGAAGGAATATTTAAAAGAATTTTAAACGAATTATAACGGAATTATAAAAGACATTTTAAACGGAATTTTTAAAAGAATTTTAAAAGAATTTTAAACGAATTTTAAAAGAATTTTAACAGAATTTTAAACGCCTATTAGAATATACAAGACTTTGAAAGGAATTATAAAACACTTTTAAAAGAATATTTAAAGGGTAATTTTGAAGAAATTCGTTTCGCTTTAAAAGGACTTTTAGAAATTTAGCATTTAAAAGAATATTTAAACGAATTGATTAGAACTTTTGACTTTTAAAAGGAATTAAAAAACGCATTTTTACTAGAATTTTTAAGAATTTAAAAGAATTTTAGGCAATAGTAATTCTTAAAAGAATTATAAACGAACTTTTAAGCGAATTCGACTAATCGAATTTTAAAAGAACTTTTTAAAAGAATTTTAAAGCATTATAAGGAATTTTAAAAGCATTTTAAAGAATTATAGAATATCGGAATTTTAAGGCAATCGAATTTTAAAAGAATTTTAAAAAGCATTTGTAGAGATAATAAAAAGAATTTTAAACGAATTTTAAAAGACATTTTAAAAGAATTTTAATCGAGCATTTTAAACTTAGACTTTTACGATTTAAGCACTTTTAGAAAATTCGAATTTTAAAAGGAATTTTTAAAGAATTTTAGCAAATCTGAATTATAAAAGCATTTTAAAAGACATTAAAAAGAAGTTTAGAGAATTTTAAACAGGAATTTTAGCAAGAATTTGAAAAGAATTTGCATATATGCATTTGAAAAGCATTTGTAAAAGACATTTTAAACGAAATTGTTAAAGAATTTTAAAACGAACTATTAGACAAGTAATTTAACGGAATTTTAGCAAAATTAGCAATTTTCGCAATACAGCATTTTCAAGAATTTTAGAAGTGAGATTTTAAACGGAATTTAAAAGAATTTAAGAAAAGTAGACTTTTAGACTAAATTAAAAGAATTTTAAACGAATTTTAAAGAATTATAAAAGCAATTTATAACGAGCCATTTAATAGGAAATTATAAAAGAATTTTAAAAGAATTTTTAAGAATTTTAAAAGAAATTTTAACACAAGAAATTTAAAAGGACTTTTAAAGGAATTTTAGAATAAGGAATTTTGCAAATTAGAATATTAAAAGAGATTTTAAAAAGAATTTTAAGAGTATTTTAAAAGCAATTTTAAACCGGGAATTTTAAGCACGAATATAAAGACTTTTAACGACTATTAATAAGGAAATTTTAAAAAGACATTTTCGAAGAGATTTTACAGAAATTTTAAAAGAATCTTTTAGATCACTTTTAGAGATTTTTTAGAAAATATAAAAGAATTTTAAGAAAATTTTTAAAAAGAATTTAAAAGATTTTTAAAAAAATTGTTAAGAATTTTAAGAAATTTTTCAAGAAATTGTTTAAAGAATTTAAAGAATATTAAGAAGTTATTTTTAAGAAATTTAAAGTATTTTAAATAATTATTTAAAGAATATTTAAAAAAGAATTTATTAAAGAAAGATTTTAAGAATTTTAAGGAAAATTTTAAGAAAAAATTTTTTAAGAATTTTTAAGAAATTTTTTATTTAAAGAAATTTTAAAAGAATATTAAAGAAAATTTTAAAAGAATTTTTTAAGAATTTTAAGAATATTTAAGAATTTTTTAAGAATTTTTTTTAATAAAAATAATTTTTTAAGATATTTTAAGAATTTTAAAGATTATATTAAAAGAATTTTAAAAGAAAATTTTAAGAAAGTTTTAAGAATTTAATGAATTTATAAGAAATTTTAAAAGATTTTTTAAGAATGTTTTAAGAAATTTTTTTTAAGAATTTTTTTAAGAATTTTTTTAAGAAAAATTTTTATAAAGAAATTTTTTTAAGAATTTTTTTTAGAAAATTTTTTTTTAAAATTTTTACAAGAATTTTTATTTAAGAAGAATTATTTTTTAAAGAATTTAAGAAATTTAAGAATTTAAGAATTTAAGAATTTAATAAGAATGTAAGAATTTAAGAATTTAAGAATTTAAGAATTTAAGAATTTAAGAATTTAAGAATTTAAGAATTTAAGAATTTAAGAATTTAAGAATTTAAGAATTTAAGAATTTAAGAATTTAAGAATTTAAGAATTTAAGAATTTAAGAATTTAAGAATTTAAGAATTTTAAAATTTAAGAATTTAAGAATTTAAGAATTTAAGAATTTAAGAATTTAAGAATTTAAGAATTTAAGAATTTAAGAATTTAAGAATTTAAGAATTTAAGAATTTAAGAATTTAAGAATTTAAGAATTTAAGAATTTTAAGAATTTAAGAATTTAAGAATTTAAGAATTTAAGAATTTAAGAATTTAAGAATTTAAGAATTTAAGAATTTAAGAATTTAAGAATTTAAGATTTAAGATTTAAGAATTTAAGAATTTAAGAATTTAAGAATTTAAGAATTTAAGAATTTAAGAATTTAAGAATTTAAGAATTTAAGAATTTAAGAATTTAAGAATTTAAGAATTTAAGAATTTAAGAATTTAAGAATTTAAGAATTTAAGAATTTAAGAATTTAAGAATTGATGAATTTAAGAATTTAAGAATTTAAGAATTTAAGAATTTAAGAATTTAAGAATTTAAGAATTTAAGAATTTAAGGAATTTAAGAATTTAAGAATTTAAGAATTTAAGAATTTAAGAATTTAAGAATTTAAGAATTTAAGAATTTAAGAATTTAAGAATTTAAGAATTTAAGAATTTAAGAATTTAAGAATTTAAGAATTTAAGAATTTAAGAATTTAAGAATTTAAGAATTTAAGAATTTAAGAATTTAAGAATTTAAGAATTTAGAATTTAAGAATTTAAGAATTTAAGAATTTAAGAATTTAAGAATTTAAGAATTTAAGAATTTAAGAATTTAAGAATTTAAGAATTTAAGAATTTTAAGAATTTAAGAATTTAAGAATTTAAGAATTTAAGAATTTAAGAATTTAAGAATTTAAGAATTTAAGAATTTAAGAATTTAAGAATTTAAGAATTTAAGAATTTAAGAATTTAAGAATTTAAGAATTTAAGAATTTAAGAATTTAAGAATTTAAGAATTTAAGAATTTAAGAATTTAAGAATTTAAGAATTTAAGAATTTAAGAATTTAAGAATTTAAGAATTTAAGAATTTAAGAATTTAAGAATTTAAGAATTTAAGAATTTAAGAATTTAAGAATTTAAGAATTTAAGAATTTAAGAATTTAAGAATTTAAGAATTTAAGAATTTAAGAATTTAAGAATTTAAGAATTTAAGAATTTAAGAATTTAAGAATTTAAGAATTTAAGAATTTAAGAATTTAAGAATTTAAGAATTTAAGAATTTAAGAATTTAAGAATTTAAGAATTTAAGAATTTAAGAATTTAAGAATTTAAGAATTTAAGAATTTAAGAATTTAAGAATTTAAGAATTTAAGAATTTAAGAATTTAAGAATTTAAGAATTTAAGAATTTAAGAATTTAAGAATTTAAGAATTTAAGAATTTAAGAATTTAAGAATTTAAGAATTTAAGAATTTAAGAATTTAAGAATTTAAGAATTTAAGAATTTAAGAATTTAAGAATTTAAGAATTTAAGAATTTAAGAATTTAAGAATTTAAGAATTTAAGAATTTAAGAATTTAAGAATTTAAGAATTTAAGAATTTAAGAATTTAAGAATTTAAGAATTTAAGAATTTAAGAATTTAAGAATTTAAGAATTTAAGAATTTAAGAATTTAAGAATTTAAGAATTTAAGAATTTAAGAATTTAAGAATTTAAGAATTTAAGAATTTAAGAATTTAAGAATTTAAGAATTTAAGAATTTAAGAATTTAAGAATTTAAGAATTTAAGAATTTAAGAATTTAAGAATTTAAGAATTTAAGAATTTAAGAATTTAAGAATTTAAGAATTTAAGAATTTAAGAATTTAAGAATTTAAGAATTTAAGAATTTAAGAATTTAAGAATTTAAGAATTTAAGAATTTAAGAATTTAAGAATTTAAGAATTTAAGAATTTAAGAATTTAAGAATTTAAGAATTTAAGAATTTAAGAATTTAAGAATTTAAGAATTTAAGAATTTAAGAATTTAAGAATTTAAGAATTTAAGAATTTAAGAATTTAAGAATTTAAGAATTTAAGAATTTAAGAATTTAAGAATTTAAGAATTTAAGAATTTAAGAATTTAAGAATTTAAGAATTTAAGAATTTAAGAATTTAAGAATTTAAGAATTTAAGAATTTAAGAATTTAAGAATTTAAGAATTTAAGAATTTAAGAATTTAAGAATTTAAGAATTTAAGAATTTAAGAATTTAAGAATTTAAGAATTTAAGAATTTAAGAATTTAAGAATTTAAGAATTTAAGAATTTAAGAATTTAAGAATTTAAGAATTTAAGAATTTAAGAATTTAAGAATTTAAGAATTTAAGAATTTAAGAATTTAAGAATTTAAGAATTTAAGAATTTAAGAATTTAAGAATTTAAGAATTTAAGAATTTAAGAATTTAAGAATTTAAGAATTTAAGAATTTAAGAATTTAAGAATTTAAGAATTTAAGAATTTAAGAATTTAAGAATTTAAGAATTTAAGAATTTAAGAATTTAAGAATTTAAGAATTTAAGAATTTAAGAATTTAAGAATTTAAGAATTTAAGAATTTAAGAATTTAAGAATTTAAGAATTTAAGAATTTAAGAATTTAAGAATTTAAGAATTTAAGAATTTAAGAATTTAAGAATTTAAGAATTTAAGAATTTAAGAATTTAAGAATTTAAGAATTTAAGAATTTAAGAATTTAAGAATTTAAGAATTTAAGAATTTAAGAATTTAAGAATTTAAGAATTTAAGAATTTAAGAATTTAAGAATTTAAGAATTTAAGAATTTAAGAATTTAAGAATTTAAGAATTTAAGAATTTAAGAATTTAAGAATTTAAGAATTTAAGAATTTAAGAATTTAAGAATTTAAGAATTTAAGAATTTAAGAATTTAAGAATTTAAGAATTTAAGAATTTAAGAATTTAAGAATTTAAGAATTTAAGAATTTAAGAATTTAAGAATTTAAGAATTTAAGAATTTAAGAATTTAAGAATTTAAGAATTTAAGAATTTAAGAATTTAAGAATTTAAGAATTTAAGAATTTAAGAATTTAAGAATTTAAGAATTTAAGAATTTAAGAATTTAAGAATTTAAGAATTTAAGAATTTAAGAATTTAAGAATTTAAGAATTTAAGAATTTAAGAATTTAAGAATTTAAGAATTTAAGAATTTAAGAATTTAAGAATTTAAGAATTTAAGAATTTAAGAATTTAAGAATTTAAGAATTTAAGAATTTAAGAATTTAAGAATTTAAGAATTTAAGAATTTAAGAATTTAAGAATTTAAGAATTTAAGAATTTAAGAATTTAAGAATTTAAGAATTTAAGAATTTAAGAATTTAAGAATTTAAGAATTTAAGAATTTAAGAATTTAAGAATTTAAGAATTTAAGAATTTAAGAATTTAAGAATTTAAGAATTTAAGAATTTAAGAATTTAAGAATTTAAGAATTTAAGAATTTAAGAATTTAAGAATTTAAGAATTTAAGAATTTAAGAATTTAAGAATTTAAGAATTTAAGAATTTAAGAATTTAAGAATTTAAGAATTTAAGAATTTAAGAATTTAAGAATTTAAGAATTTAAGAATTTAAGAATTTAAGAATTTAAGAATTTAAGAATTTAAGAATTTAAGAATTTAAGAATTTAAGAATTTAAGAATTTAAGAATTTAAGAATTTAAGAATTTAAGAATTTAAGAATTTAAGAATTTAAGAATTTAAGAATTTAAGAATTTAAGAATTTAAGAATTTAAGAATTTAAGAATTTAAGAATTTAAGAATTTAAGAATTTATGAATTTAAGAATTTAAGAATTTAAGAATTTAAGAATTTAAGAATTTAAGAATTTAAGAATTTAAGAATTTAAGAATTTAAGAATTTAAGAATTTAAGAATTTAAGAATTTAAGAATTAAGAATTTAAGAATTTAAGAATTTAAGAATTTAAGAATTTAAGAATTTAAGAATTTAAGAATTTAAGAATTTAAGAATTTAAGAATTTAAGAATTTAAGAATTTAAGAATTTAAGAATTTAAGAATTTAAGAATTTAAGAATTTAAGAATTTAAGAATTTAAGAATTTAAGAATTTAAGAATTTAAGAATTTAAGAATTTAAGAATTTAAGAATTTAAGAATTTAAGAATTTAAGAATTTAAGAATTTAAGAATTTAAGAATTTAAGAATTTAAGAATTTAAGAATTTAAGAATTTAAGAATTTAAGAATTTAAGAATTTAAGAATTTAAGAATTTAAGAATTTAAGAATTTAAGAATTTAAGAATTTAAGAATTTAAGAATTTAAGAATTTAAGAATTTAAGAATTTAAGAATTTAAGAATTTAAGAATTTAAGAATTTAAGAATTTAAGAATTTAAGAATTTAAGAATTTAAGAATTTAAGAATTTAAGAATTTAAGAATTTAAGAATTTAAGAATTTAAGAATTTAAGAATTTAAGAATTTAAGAATTTAAGAATTTAAGAATTTAAGAATTTAAGAATTTAAGAATTTAAGAATTTAAGAATTTAAGAATTTAAGAATTTAAGAATTTAAGAATTTAAGAATTTAAGAATTTAAGAATTTAAGAATTTAAGAATTTAAGAATTTAAGAATTTAAGAATTTAAGAATTTAAGAATTTAAGAATTTAAGAATTTAAGAATTTAAGAATTTAAGAATTTAAGAATTTAAGAATTTAAGAATTTAAGAATTTAAGAATTTAAGAATTTAAGAATTTAAGAATTTAAGAATTTAAGAATTTAAGAATTTAAGAATTTAAGAATTTAAGAATTTAAGAATTTAAGAATTTAAGAATTTAAGAATTTAAGAATTTAAGAATTTAAGAATTTAAGAATTTAAGAATTTAAGAATTTAAGAATTTAAGAATTTAAGAATTTAAGAATTTAAGAATTTAAGAATTTAAGAATTTAAGAATTTAAGAATTTAAGAATTTAAGAATTTAAGAATTTAAGAATTTAAGAATTTAAGAATTTAAGAATTTAAGAATTTAAGAATTTAAGAATTTAAGAATTTAAGAATTTAAGAATTTAAGAATTTAAGAATTTAAGAATTTAAGAATTTAAGAATTTAAGAATTTAAGAATTTAAGAATTTAAGAATTTAAGAATTTAAGAATTTAAGAATTTAAGAATTTAAGAATTTAAGAATTTAAGAATTTAAGAATTTAAGAATTTAAGAATTTAAGAATTTAAGAATTTAAGAATTTAAGAATTTAAGAATTTAAGAATTTAAGAATTTAAGAATTTAAGAATTTAAGAATTTAAGAATTTAAGAATTTAAGAATTTAAGAATTTAAGAATTTAAGAATTTAAGAATTTAAGAATTTAAGAATTTAAGAATTTAAGAATTTAAGAATTTAAGAATTTAAGAATTTAACGGTGCACATCAACCAGAGCTTTTGCACCCAGATTTTTGTTACAGACATTTTAGTATTTTCATAACTACAGGTACTATCGAAATATTTTTTTATTCATCCCCTAAAGTACTGTCAACAAAGTAATTTACAACAAAGTTTGATTAATTTTACAATCCCGTTATTGCAAGTTTGGGTCCGTAAGTTTGCCAATTTTGGAATAAGAATACAACAACGTCCTTCGTTGCTGTGCACCCTTAAGAATTTAAGAATTTAAGAATTTAAGAATTTAAGAATTTAAGAATTTAAGAATTTAAGAATTTAAGAATTTAAGAATTTAAGAATTTAAGAATTTAAGAATTTAAGAATTTAAGAATTTAAGAATTTAAGAATTTAAGAATTTAAGAATTTAAGAATTTAAGAATTTAAGAATTTAAGAATTTAAGAATTTAAGAATTTAAGAATTTAAGAATTTAAGAATTTAAGAATTTAAGAATTTAAGAATTTAAGAATTTAAGAATTTAAGAATTTAAGAATTTAAGAATTTAAGAATTTAAGAATTTAAGAATTTAAGAATTTAAGAATTTAAGAATTTAAGAATTTAAGAATTTAAGAATTTAAGAATTTAAGAATTTAAGAATTTAAGAATTTAAGAATTTAAGAATTTAAGAATTTAAGAATTTAAGAATTTAAGAATTTAAGAATTTAAGAATTTAAGAATTTAAGAATTTAAGAATTTAAGAATTTAAGAATTTAAGAATTTAAGAATTTAAGAATTTAAGAATTTAAGAATTTAAGAATTTAAGAATTTAAGAATTTAAGAATTTAAGAATTTAAGAATTTAAGAATTTAAGAATTTAAGAATTTAAGAATTTAAGAATTTAAGAATTTAAGAATTTAAGAATTTAAGAATTTAAGAATTTAAGAATTTAAGAATTTAAGAATTTAAGAATTTAAGAATTTAAGAATTTAAGAATTTAAGAATTTAAGAATTTAAGAATTTAAGAATTTAAGAATTTAAGAATTTAAGAATTTAAGAATTTAAGAATTTAAGAATTTAAGAATTTAAGAATTTAAGAATTTAAGAATTTAAGAATTTAAGAATTTAAGAATTTAAGAATTTAAGAATTTAAGAATTTAAGAATTTAAGAATTTAAGAATTTAAGAATTTAAGAATTTAAGAATTTAAGAATTTAAGAATTTAAGAATTTAAGAATTTAAGAATTTAAGAATTTAAGAATTTAAGAATTTAAGAATTTAAGAATTTAAGAATTTAAGAATTTAAGAATTTAAGAATTTAAGAATTTAAGAATTTAAGAATTTAAGAATTTAAGAATTTAAGAATTTAAGAATTTAAGAATTTAAGAATTTAAGAATTTAAGAATTTAAGAATTTAAGAATTTAAGAATTTAAGAATTTAAGAATTTAAGAATTTAAGAATTTAAGAATTTAAGAATTTAAGAATTTAAGAATTTAAGAATTTAAGAATTTAAGAATTTAAGAATTTAAGAATTTAAGAATTTAAGAATTTAAGAATTTAAGAATTTAAGAATTTAAGAATTTAAGAATTTAAGAATTTAAGAATTTAAGAATTTAAGAATTTAAGAATTTAAGAATTTAAGAATTTAAGAATTTAAGAATTTAAGAATTTAAGAATTTAAGAATTTAAGAATTTAAGAATTTAAGAATTTAAGAATTTAAGAATTTAAGAATTTAAGAATTTAAGAATTTAAGAATTTAAGAATTTAAGAATTTAAGAATTTAAGAATTTAAGAATTTAAGAATTTAAGAATTTAAGAATTTAAGAATTTAAGAATTTAAGAATTTAAGAATTTAAGAATTTAAGAATTTAAGAATTTAAGAATTTAAGAATTTAAGAATTTAAGAATTTAAGAATTTAAGAATTTAAGAATTTAAGAATTTAAGAATTTAAGAATTTAAGAATTTAAGAATTTAAGAATTTAAGAATTTAAGAATTTAAGAATTTAAGAATTTAAGAATTTAAGAATTTAAGAATTTAAGAATTTAAGAATTTAAGAATTTAAGAATTTAAGAATTTAAGAATTTAAGAATTTAAGAATTTAAGAATTTAAGAATTTAAGAATTTAAGAATTTAAGAATTTAAGAATTTAAGAATTTAAGAATTTAAGAATTTAAGAATTTAAGAATTTAAGAATTTAAGAATTTAAGAATTTAAGAATTTAAGAATTTAAGAATTTAAGAATTTAAGAATTTAAGAATTTAAGAATTTAAGAATTTAAGAATTTAAGAATTTAAGAATTTAAGAATTTAAGAATTTAAGAATTTAAGAATTTAAGAATTTAAGAATTTAAGAATTTAAGAATTTAAGAATTTAAGAATTTAAGAATTTAAGAATTTAAGAATTTAAGAATTTAAGAATTTAAGAATTTAAGAATTTAAGAATTTAAGAATTTAAGAATTTAAGAATTTAAGAATTTAAGAATTTAAGAATTTAAGAATTTAAGAATTTAAGAATTTAAGAATTTAAGAATTTAAGAATTTAAGAATTTAAGAATTTAAGAATTTAAGAATTTAAGAATTTAAGAATTTAAGAATTTAAGAATTTAAGAATTTAAGAATTTAAGAATTTAAGAATTTAAGAATTTAAGAATTTAAGAATTTAAGAATTTAAGAATTTAAGAATTTAAGAATTTAAGAATTTAAGAATTTAAGAATTTAAGAATTTAAGAATTTAAGAATTTAAGAATTTAAGAATTTAAGAATTTAAGAATTTAAGAATTTAAGAATTTAAGAATTTAAGAATTTAAGAATTTAAGAATTTAAGAATTTAAGAATTTAAGAATTTAAGAATTTAAGAATTTAAGAATTTAAGAATTTAAGAATTTAAGAATTTAAGAATTTAAGAATTTAAGAATTTAAGAATTTAAGAATTTAAGAATTTAAGAATTTAAGAATTTAAGAATTTAAGAATTTAAGAATTTAAGAATTTAAGAATTTAAGAATTTAAGAATTTAAGAATTTAAGAATTTAAGAATTTAAGAATTTAAGAATTTAAGAATTTAAGAATTTAAGAATTTAAGAATTTAAGAATTTAAGAATTTAAGAATTTAAGAATTTAAGAATTTAAGAATTTAAGAATTTAAGAATTTAAGAATTTAAGAATTTAAGAATTTAAGAATTTAAGAATTTAAGAATTTAAGAATTTAAGAATTTAAGAATTTAAGAATTTAAGAATTTAAGAATTTAAGAATTTAAGAATTTAAGAATTTAAGAATTTAAGAATTTAAGAATTTAAGAATTTAAGAATTTAAGAATTTAAGAATTTAAGAATTTAAGAATTTAAGAATTTAAGAATTTAAGAATTTAAGAATTTAAGAATTTAAGAATTTAAGAATTTAAGAATTTAAGAATTTAAGAATTTAAGAATTTAAGAATTTAAGAATTTAAGAATTTAAGAATTTAAGA
This sequence comes from Culex pipiens pallens, assembly GCF_016801865.2. Taxonomy (NCBI): domain Eukaryota; kingdom Metazoa; phylum Arthropoda; class Insecta; order Diptera; family Culicidae; genus Culex; species Culex pipiens. Next base: position 14,680 of record NW_026292915.1, on the reverse strand, counting down.
ATTTAAGAATTTAAGAATTTAAGAATTTAAGAATTTAAGAATTTAAGAATTTAAGAATTTAAGAATTTAAGAATTTAAGAATTTAAGAATTTAAGAATTTAAGAATTTAAGAATTTAAGAATTTAAGAATTTAAGAATTTAAGAATTTAAGAATTTAAGAATTTAAGAATTTAAGAATTTAAGAATTTAAGAATTTAAGAATTTAAGAATTTAAGAATTTAAGAATTTAAGAATTTAAGAATTTAAGAATTTAAGAATTTAAGAATTTAAGAATTTAAGAATTTAAGAATTTAAGAATTTAAGAATTTAAGAATTTAAGAATTTAAGAATTTAAGAATTTAAGAATTTAAGAATTTAAGAATTTAAGAATTTAAGAATTTAAGAATTTAAGAATTTAAGAATTTAAGAATTTAAGAATTTAAGAATTTAAGAATTTAAGAATTTAAGAATTTAAGAATTTAAGAATTTAAGAATTTAAGAATTTAAGAATTTAAGAATTTAAGAATTTAAGAATTTAAGAATTTAAGAATTTAAGAATTTAAGAATTTAAGAATTTAAGAATTTAAGAATTTAAGAATTTAAGAATTTAAGAATTTAAGAATTTAAGAATTTAAGAATTTAAGAATTTAAGAATTTAAGAATTTAAGAATTTAAGAATTTAAGAATTTAAGAATTTAAGAATTTAAGAATTTAAGAATTTAAGAATTTAAGAATTTAAGAATTTAAGAATTTAAGAATTTAAGAATTTAAGAATTTAAGAATTTAAGAATTTAAGAATTTAAGAATTTAAGAATTTAAGAATTTAAGAATTTAAGAATTTAAGAATTTAAGAATTTAAGAATTTAAGAATTTAAGAATTTAAGAATTTAAGAATTTAAGAATTTAAGAATTTAAGAATTTAAGAATTTAAGAATTTAAGAATTTAAGAATTTAAGAATTTAAGAATTTAAGAATTTAAGAATTTAAGAATTTAAGAATTTAAGAATTTAAGAATTTAAGAATTTAAGAATTTAAGAATTTAAGAATTTAAGAATTTAAGAATTTAAGAATTTAAGAATTTAAGAATTTAAGAATTTAAGAATTTAAGAATTTAAGAATTTAAGAATTTAAGAATTTAAGAATTTAAGAATTTAAGAATTTAAGAATTTAAGAATTTAAGAATTTAAGAATTTAAGAATTTAAGAATTTAAGAATTTAAGAATTTAAGAATTTAAGAATTTAAGAATTTAAGAATTTAAGAATTTAAGAATTTAAGAATTTAAGAATTTAAGAATTTAAGAATTTAAGAATTTAAGAATTTAAGAATTTAAGAATTTAAGAATTTAAGAATTTAAGAATTTAAGAATTTAAGAATTTAAGAATTTAAGAATTTAAGAATTTAAGAATTTAAGAATTTAAGAATTTAAGAATTTAAGAATTTAAGAATTTAAGAATTTAAGAATTTAAGAATTTAAGAATTTAAGAATTTAAGAATTTAAGAATTTAAGAATTTAAGAATTTAAGAATTTAAGAATTTAAGAATTTAAGAATTTAAGAATTTAAGAATTTAAGAATTTAAGAATTTAAGAATTTAAGAATTTAAGAATTTAAGAATTTAAGAATTTAAGAATTTAAGAATTTAAGAATTTAAGAATTTAAGAATTTAAGAATTTAAGAATTTAAGAATTTAAGAATTTAAGAATTTAAGAATTTAAGAATTTAAGAATTTAAGAATTTAAGAATTTAAGAATTTAAGAATTTAAGAATTTAAGAATTTAAGAATTTAAGAATTTAAGAATTTAAGAATTTAAGAATTTAAGAATTTAAGAATTTAAGAATTTAAGAATTTAAGAATTTAAGAATTTAAGAATTTAAGAATTTAAGAATTTAAGAATTTAAGAATTTAAGAATTTAAGAATTTAAGAATTTAAGAATTTAAGAATTTAAGAATTTAAGAATTTAAGAATTTAAGAATTTAAGAATTTAAGAATTTAAGAATTTAAGAATTTAAGAATTTAAGAATTTAAGAATTTAAGAATTTAAGAATTTAAGAATTTAAGAATTTAAGAATTTAAGAATTTAAGAATTTAAGAATTTAAGAATTTAAGAATTTAAGAATTTAAGAATTTAAGAATTTAAGAATTTAAGAATTTAAGAATTTAAGAATTTAAGAATTTAAGAATTTAAGAATTTAAGAATTTAAGAATTTAAGAATTTAAGAATTTAAGAATTTAAGAATTTAAGAATTTAAGAATTTAAGAATTTAAGAATTTAAGAATTTAAGAATTTAAGAATTTAAGAATTTAAGAATTTAAGAATTTAAGAATTTAAGAATTTAAGAATTTAAGAATTTAAGAATTTAAGAATTTAAGAATTTAAGAATTTAAGAATTTAAGAATTTAAGAATTTAAGAATTTAAGAATTTAAGAATTTAAGAATTTAAGAATTTAAGAATTTAAGAATTTAAGAATTTAAGAATTTAAGAATTTAAGAATTTAAGAATTTAAGAATTTAAGAATTTAAGAATTTAAGAATTTAAGAATTTAAGAATTTAAGAATTTAAGAATTTAAGAATTTAAGAATTTAAGAATTTAAGAATTTAAGAATTTAAGAATTTAAGAATTTAAGAATTTAAGAATTTAAGAATTTAAGAATTTAAGAATTTAAGAATTTAAGAATTTAAGAATTTAAGAATTTAAGAATTTAAGAATTTAAGAATTTAAGAATTTAAGAATTTAAGAATTTAAGAATTTAAGAATTTAAGAATTTAAGAATTTAAGAATTTAAGAATTTAAGAATTTAAGAATTTAAGAATTTAAGAATTTAAGAATTTAAGAATTTAAGAATTTAAGAATTTAAGAATTTAAGAATTTAAGAATTTAAGAATTTAAGAATTTAAGAATTTAAGAATTTAAGAATTTAAGAATTTAAGAATTTAAGAATTTAAGAATTTAAGAATTTAAGAATTTAAGAATTTAAGAATTTAAGAATTTATTTCATTTCATTTCATTTATTTGGTTGCTTTAACAAATACATTGGTGCAGTTGTTATCCTGAGCTGAGATATGGACTACCTTTCAACAGCTGATTTGTTCTTAATGGGAAGAGAGTTTACTCTTACTAAGGAGAACGAATTGGACAGAGAAGGAAAAAAATTGCAAAAATAACCTTCGAAATAGCATTTAAGAATTTAAGAATTTAAGAATTTAAGAATTTAAGAATTTAAGAATTTAAGAATTTAAGAATTTAAGAATTTAAGAATTTAAGAATTTAAGAATTTAAGAATTTAAGAATTTAAGAATTTAAGAATTTAAGAATTTAAGAATTTAAGAATTTAAGAATTTAAGAATTTAAGAATTTAAGAATTTAAGAATTTAAGAATTTAAGAATTTAAGAATTTAAGAATTTAAGAATTTAAGAATTTAAGAATTTAAGAATTTAAGAATTTAAGAATTTAAGAATTTAAGAATTTAAGAATTTAAGAATTTAAGAATTTAAGAATTTAAGAATTTAAGAATTTAAGAATTTAAGAATTTAAGAATTTAAGAATTTAAGAATTTAAGAATTTAAGAATTTAAGAATTTAAGAATTTAAGAATTTAAGAATTTAAGAATTTAAGAATTTAAGAATTTAAGAATTTAAGAATTTAAGAATTTAAGAATTTAAGAATTTAAGAATTTAAGAATTTAAGAATTTAAGAATTTAAGAATTTAAGAATTTAAGAATTTAAGAATTTAAGAATTTAAGAATTTAAGAATTTAAGAATTTAAGAATTTAAGAATTTAAGAATTTAAGAATTTAAGAATTTAAGAATTTAAGAATTTAAGAATTTAAGAATTTAAGAATTTAAGAATTTAAGAATTTAAGAATTTAAGAATTTAAGAATTTAAGAATTTAAGAATTTAAGAATTTAAGAATTTAAGAATTTAAGAATTTAAGAATTTAAGAATTTAAGAATTTAAGAATTTAAGAATTTAAGAATTTAAGAATTTAAGAATTTAAGAATTTAAGAATTTAAGAATTTAAGAATTTAAGAATTTAAGAATTTAAGAATTTAAGAATTTAAGAATTTAAGAATTTAAGAATTTAAGAATTTAAGAATTTAAGAATTTAAGAATTTAAGAATTTAAGAATTTAAGAATTTAAGAATTTAAGAATTTAAGAATTTAAGAATTTAAGAATTTAAGAATTTAAGAATTTAAGAATTTAAGAATTTAAGAATTTAAGAATTTAAGAATTTAAGAATTTAAGAATTTAAGAATTTAAGAATTTAAGAATTTAAGAATTTAAGAATTTAAGAATTTAAGAATTTAAGAATTTAAGAATTTAAGAATTTAAGAATTTAAGAATTTAAGAATTTAAGAATTTAAGAATTTAAGAATTTAAGAATTTAAGAATTTAAGAATTTAAGAATTTAAGAATTTAAGAATTTAAGAATTTAAGAATTTAAGAATTTAAGAATTTAAGAATTTAAGAATTTAAGAATTTAAGAATTTAAGAATTTAAGAATTTAAGAATTTAAGAATTTAAGAATTTAAGAATTTAAGAATTTAAGAATTTAAGAATTTAAGAATTTAAGAATTTAAGAATTTAAGAATTAAGAATTTAAGAATTTAAGAATTTAAGAATTTAAGAATTTAAGAATTTAAGAATTTAAGAATTTAAGAATTTAAGAATTTAAGAATTTAAGAATTTAAGAATTTAAGAATTTAAGAATTTAAGAATTTAAGAATTTAAGAATTTAAGAATTTAAGAATTTAAGAATTTAAGAATTTAAGAATTTAAGAATTTAAGAATTTAAGAATTTAAGAATTTAAGAATTTAAGAATTTAAGAATTTAAGAATTTAAGAATTTAAGAATTTAAGAATTTAAGAATTTAAGAATTTAAGAATTTAAGAATTTAAGAATTTAAGAATTTAAGAATTTAAGAATTTAAGAATTTAAGAATTTAAGAATTTAAGAATTTAAGAATTTAAGAATTTAAGAATTTAAGAATTTAAGAATTTAAGAATTTAAGAATTTAAGAATTTAAGAATTTAAGAATTTAAGAATTTAAGAATTTAAGAATTTAAGAATTTAAGAATTTAAGAATTTAAGAATTTAAGAATTTATTTCATTTCATTTCATTTATTTGGTTGCTTTAACAAATACATTGGTGCAGTTGTTATCCTGAGCTGAGATATGGACTACCTTTCAACAGCTGATTTGTTCTTAATGGGAAGAGAGTTTACTCTTACTAAGGAGAACGAATTGGACAGAGAAGGAAAAAAATTGCAAAAATAACCTTCGAAATAGCATTTAAGAATTTAAGAATTTAAGAATTTAAGAATTTAAGAATTTAAGAATTTAAGAATTTAAGAATTTAAGAATTTAAGAATTTAAGAATTTAAGAATTTAAGAATTTAAGAATTTAAGAATTTAAGAATTTAAGAATTTAAGAATTTAAGAATTTAAGAATTTAAGAATTTAAGAATTTAAGAATTTAAGAATTTAAGAATTTAAGAATTTAAGAATTTAAGAATTTAAGAATTTAAGAATTTAAGAATTTAAGAATTTAAGAATTTAAGAATTTAAGAATTTAAGAATTTAAGAATTTAAGAATTTAAGAATTTAAGAATTTAAGAATTTAAGAATTTAAGAATTTAAGAATTTAAGAATTTAAGAATTTAAGAATTTAAGAATTTAAGAATTTAAGAATTTAAGAATTTAAGAATTTAAGAATTTAAGAATTTAAGAATTTAAGAATTTAAGAATTTAAGAATTTAAGAATTTAAGAATTTAAGAATTTAAGAATTTAAGAATTTAAGAATTTAAGAATTTAAGAATTTAAGAATTTAAGAATTTAAGAATTTAAGAATTTAAGAATTTAAGAATTTAAGAATTTAAGAATTTAAGAATTTAAGAATTTAAGAATTTAAGAATTTAAGAATTTAAGAATTTAAGAATTTAAGAATTTAAGAATTTAAGAATTTAAGAATTTAAGAATTTAAGAATTTAAGAATTTAAGAATTTAAGAATTTAAGAATTTAAGAATTTAAGAATTTAAGAATTTAAGAATTTAAGAATTTAAGAATTTAAGAATTTAAGAATTTAAGAATTTAAGAATTTAAGAATTTAAGAATTTAAGAATTTAAGAATTTAAGAATTTAAGAATTTAAGAATTTAAGAATTTAAGAATTTAAGAATTTAAGAATTTAAGAATTTAAGAATTTAAGAATTTAAGAATTTAAGAATTTAAGAATTTAAGAATTTAAGAATTTAAGAATTTAAGAATTTAAGAATTTAAGAATTTAAGAATTTAAGAATTTAAGAATTAAGAATTTAAGAATTTAAGAATTTAAGAATTTAAGAATTTAAGAATTTAAGAATTTAAGAATTTAAGAATTTAAGAATTTAAGAATTTAAGAATTTAAGAATTTAAGAATTTAAGAATTTAAGAATTTAAGAATTTAAGAATTTAAGAATTTAAGAATTTAAGAATTTAAGAATTTAAGAATTTAAGAATTTAAGAATTTAAGAATTTAAGAATTTAAGAATTTAAGAATTTAAGAATTTAAGAATTTAAGAATTTAAGAATTTAAGAATTTAAGAATTTAAGAATTTAAGAATTTAAGAATTTAAGAATTTAAGAATTTAAGAATTTAAGAATTTAAGAATTTAAGAATTTAAGAATTTAAGAATTTAAGAATTTAAGAATTTAAGAATTTAAGAATTTAAGAATTTAAGAATTTAAGAATTTAAGAATTTAAGAATTTAAGAATTTAAGAATTTAAGAATTTAAGAATTTAAGAATTTAAGAATTTAAGAATTTAAGAATTTAAGAATTTAAGAATTTAAGAATTTAAGAATTTAAGAATTTAAGAATTTAAGAATTTAAGAATTTAAGAATTTAAGAATTTAAGAATTTAAGAATTTAAGAATTTAAGAATTTAAGAATTTAAGAATTTAAGAATTTAAGAATTTAAGAATTTAAGAATTTAAGAATTTAAGAATTTAAGAATTTAAGAATTTAAGAATTTAAGAATTTAAGAATTTAAGAATTTAAGAATTTAAGAATTTAAGAATTTAAGAATTTAAGAATTTAAGAATTTAAGAATTTAAGAATTTAAGAATTTAAGAATTTAAGAATTTAAGAATTTAAGAATTTAAGAATTTAAGAATTTAAGAATTTAAGAATTTAAGAATTTAAGAATTTAAGAATTTAAGAATTTAAGAATTTAAGAATTTAAGAATTTAAGAATTTAAGAATTTAAGAATTTAAGAATTTAAGAATTTAAGAATTTAAGAATTTAAGAATTTAAGAATTTAAGAATTTAAGAATTTAAGAATTTAAGAATTTAAGAATTTAAGAATTTAAGAATTTAAGAATTTAAGAATTTAAGAATTTAAGAATTTAAGAATTTAAGAATTTAAGAATTTAAGAATTTAAGAATTTAAGAATTTAAGAATTTAAGAATTTAAGAATTTAAGAATTTAAGAATTTAAGAATTTAAGAATTTAAGAATTTAAGAATTTAAGAATTTAAGAATTTAAGAATTTAAGAATTTAAGAATTTAAGAATTTAAGAATTTAAGAATTTAAGAATTTAAGAATTTAAGAATTTAAGAATTTAAGAATTTAAGAATTTAAGAATTTAAGAATTTAAGAATTTAAGAATTTAAGAATTTAAGAATTTAAGAATTTAAGAATTTAAGAATTTAAGAATTTAAGAATTTAAGAATTTAAGAATTTAAGAATTTAAGAATTTAAGAATTTAAGAATTTAAGAATTTAAGAATTTAAGAATTTAAGAATTTAAGAATTTAAGAATTTAAGAATTTAAGAATTTAAGAATTTAAGAATTTAAGAATTTAAGAATTTAAGAATTTAAGAATTTAAGAATTTAAGAATTTAAGAATTTAAGAATTTAAGAATTTAAGAATTTAAGAATTTAAGAATTTAAGAATTTAAGAATTTAAGAATTTAAGAATTTAAGAATTTAAGAATTTAAGAATTTAAGAATTTAAGAATTTAAGAATTTAAGAATTTAAGAATTTAAGAATTTAAGAATTTAAGAATTTAAGAATTTAAGAATTTAAGAATTTAAGAATTTAAGAATTTAAGAATTTAAGAATTTAAGAATTTAAGAATTTAAGAATTTAAGAATTTAAGAATTTAAGAATTTAAGAATTTAAGAATTTAAGAATTTAAGAATTTAAGAATTTAAGAATTTAAGAATTTAAGAATTTAAGAATTTAAGAATTTAAGAATTTAAGAATTTAAGAATTTAAGAATTTAAGAATTTAAGAATTTAAGAATTTAAGAATTTAAGAATTTAAGAATTTAAGAATTTAAGAATTTAAGAATTTAAGAATTTAAGAATTTAAGAATTTAAGAATTTAAGAATTTAAGAATTTAAGAATTTAAGAATTTAAGAATTTAAGAATTTAAGAATTTAAGAATTTAAGAATTTAAGAATTTAAGAATTTAAGAATTTAAGAATTTAAGAATTTAAGAATTTAAGAATTTAAGAATTTAAGAATTTAAGAATTTAAGAATTTAAGAATTTAAGAATTTAAGAATTTAAGAATTTAAGAATTTAAGAATTTAAGAATTTAAGAATTTAAGAATTTAAGAATTTAAGAATTTAAGAATTTAAGAATTTAAGAATTTAAGAATTTAAGAATTTAAGAATTTAAGAATTTAAGAATTTAAGAATTTAAGAATTTAAGAATTTAAGAATTTAAGAATTTAAGAATTTAAGAATTTAAGAATTTAAGAATTTAAGAATTTAAGAATTTAAGAATTTAAGAATTTAAGAATTTAAGAATTTAAGAATTTAAGAATTTAAGAATTTAAGAATTTAAGAATTTAAGAATTTAAGAATTTAAGAATTTAAGAATTTAAGAATTTAAGAATTTAAGAATTTAAGAATTTAAGAATTTAAGAATTTAAGAATTTAAGAATTTAAGAATTTAAGAATTTAAGAATTTAAGAATTTAAGAATTTAAGAATTTAAGAATTTAAGAATTTAAGAATTTAAGAATTTAAGAATTTAAGAATTTAAGAATTTAAGAATTTAAGAATTTAAGAATTTAAGAATTTAAGAATTTAAGAATTTAAGAATTTAAGAATTTAAGAATTTAAGAATTTAAGAATTTAAGAATTTAAGAATTTAAGAATTTAAGAATTTAAGAATTTAAGAATTTAAGAATTTAAGAATTTAAGAATTTAAGAATTTAAGAATTTAAGAATTTAAGAATTTAAGAATTTAAGAATTTAAGAATTTAAGAATTTAAGAATTTAAGAATTTAAGAATTTAAGAATTTAAGAATTTAAGAATTTAAGAATTTAAGAATTTAAGAATTTAAGAATTTAAGAATTTAAGAATTTAAGAATTTAAGAATTTAAGAATTTAAGAATTTAAGAATTTAAGAATTTAAGAATTTAAGAATTTAAGAATTTAAGAATTTAAGAATTTAAGAATTTAAGAATTTAAGAATTTAAGAATTTAAGAATTTAAGAATTTAAGAATTTAAGAATTTAAGAATTTAAGAATTTAAGAATTTAAGAATTTAAGAATTTAAGAATTTAAGAATTTAAGAATTTAAGAATTTAAGAATTTAAGAATTTAAGAATTTAAGAATTTAAGAATTTAAGAATTTAAGAATTTAAGAATTTAAGAATTTAAGAATTTAAGAATTTAAGAATTTAAGAATTTAAGAATTTAAGAATTTAAGAATTTAAGAATTTAAGAATTTAAGAATTTAAGAATTTAAGAATTTAAGAATTTAAGAATTTAAGAATTTAAGAATTTAAGAATTTAAGAATTTAAGAATTTAAGAATTTAAGAATTTAAAATTTAAGAATTTAAGAATTTAAGAATTTAAGAATTTAAGAATTTAAGAATTTAAGAATTTAAGAATTTAAGAATTTAAGAATTTAAGAATTTAAGAATTTAAGAATTTAAGAATTTAAGAATTTAAGAATTTAAGAATTTAAGAATTTAAGAATTTAAGAATTTAAGAATTTAAGAATTTAAGAATTTAAGAATTTAAGAATTTAAGAATTTAAGAATTTAAGAATTTAAGAATTTAAGAATTTAGAATTTAAGAATTTAAGAATTTAAGAATTTAAGAATTTAAGAATTTAAGAATTTAAGAATTTAAGAATTTAAGAATTTAAGAATTTAAGAATTTAAGAATTTAAGAATTTAAGAATTTAGATTTAAGAATTTAAGAATTTAAGAATTTAAGAATTTAAGAATTTAAGAATTTAAGAATTTAAGAATTTAAGAATTTAAGAATTTAAGAATTTAAGAATTTAAGAATTTAAGAATTTAAGAATTTAAGAATTTAAGAATTTAAGATTTAAGAATTTAAGAATTTAAGAATTTAAGAATTTAAGAATTTAAGAATTTAAGAATTTAAGAATTTAAGAATTTAAGAATTTAAGAATTTAAGAATTTAAGATATTAAGAATTTAAGAATTTAAGAATTTAAGAATTTAAGAATTTAAGAATTTAAGAATTTAAGAATTTAAGAATTTAAGAATTTAAGAATTTAAGAATTTAAGAATTTAAGAATTTAAGAATTTAAGAATTTAAGAATTTAAGAATTTAAGAATTTAAGAATTTAAGAATTTAAGAATTTAAGAATTTAAGAATTTAAGAATTTAAGAATTTAAGAATTTAAGAATTTAAGAATTTAACAATTTAAGAATTTAAGAATTTAAGAATTTAAGAATTTAAGAATTTAAGAATTTAAGAATTTAAGAATTTAAGAATTTAAGAATTTAAGAATTTAAGAATTTAAGAATTTAAGAATTTAAGAATTTAAGAATTTAAGAATTTAAGAATTTAAAGAATTTAAGAATTTAAGAATTTAAGAATTTAAGAATTTAAGAATTTAAGAATTTAAGAATTTAAGAATTTAAGAATTTAAGAATTTAAGAATTTAAGAATTTAAGAATTTAAGAATTTAAGAATTTAAGAATTTAAGAATTTAAGAATTTAAGAATTTAAGAATTTAAGAAATTAAGAATTTAAGAATTTAAGAATTTAAGAATTTAAGAATTTAAGAATTTAAGAATTTAAGAATTTAAGAATTTAAGAATTTAAGAATTTAAGAATTTAAGAATTTAAGAATTTAAGAATTTAAGAATTTAAGAATTTAAGAATTAAGAATTTAAGAATTTAAGAATTTAAGAATTTAAGAATTTAAGAATTTAAGAATTTAAGAATTTAAGAATTTAAGAATTTAAGAATTTAAGAATTTATGAATTTAAGAATTTAAGAATTTAAGAATTTAAGAATTTAAGAATTTAAGAATTTAAGAATTTAAGAATTTAAGAATTTAAGAATTTAAGAATTTAAGAATTTAAGAATTTAAGAATTTAAGAATTTAAGAATTTAAGAATTTAAGAATTTAAGAATTTAAGAATTTAAGAATTTAAGAATTTAAGAATTTAAGAATTTAAGAATTTAAGAATTTAAGAATTTTAAGAATTTAAGAATTTAAGAATTTAAGAATTTAAGAATTTAAGAATTTAAGAATTTAAGAATTTAAGAATTTAAGAATTTAAGAATTTAAGAATTTAAGAATTTAAGAATTTAAGAATTTAAGAATTTAAGAATTTAAGAATTTAAGAATTTAAGAATTTAAGAATTTAAGAATTTAAGAATTTAAGAATTTAAGAATTTAAGAATTTAAGATTTTAAGATTTTAAGAATTTAAGAATTTAAGAATTTAAGAATTTAAGAATTTAAGAATTTAAGAATTAAGAATTTAAGAATTTAAGAATTTAAGAATTTAAGAATTTAAGAATTTAAGATTTAAGATTTAAGAATTTAAGAATTTAAGAATTTAAGAATTTAAGAATTTAAGAATTTAAGAATTTAAGAATTTAAGAATTTAAGAATTTAAGAATTTAAGAATTTAAGAATTTAAGAATTTAAGAATTTAAGAATTTAAGAATTTAAGAATTTAAGAATTTAAGAATTTAAGAATTTAAGATTTTAAGAATTTAAGAATTTTAAGAATTTAAGAATTTAAGAATTTAAGAATTTAAGAATTTAAGAATTTAAGAATTTAAGAATTTAAGAATTTAAGAATTTAAGAATTTAAGAATTTAAGAATTTAAGAATTTAAGAATTTAAGAATTTAGGAATTTAAGAATTTAAGAATTTAAGAATTTAAGAATTTAAGAATTTAAGAGTATAAGAATTTAAGAATTTAAGAATTTAAGAATTTAAGAATTTAAGAATTTAAGAATTTAAGAATTTAAAGAATTTAAAGAATTTAAGAATTTAAGAATTTAAGAATTTAGGAATTTAAGAATTTAAGAATTTAAGAATTTAAGAATTTAAGAATTTAAGAATTTAAGAATTTAAGAATTTAAGAATTTAAGAATTTAAGAATTTAAGAATTTAAGAATTTAAGAATTTAAGAATTTTAGAATTTTAGAAGTTAAGAATTTAAGAATTTAAGAATTTAAGAATTTAAGAATTTAAGAATTTAAGAATTTAAGAATTTAAGAATTTAAGAATTTAAGAATTTAAGAATTTAAGAATTTAAGAATTTAAGAATTTAAGAATTTAAGAATTTAAGAATTTAAGAATTTAAGAAATTTAGAATTTAAGAATTTAAGAATTTAAGAATTTAAGAATTTAAGAATTTAAGAATTTAAGAATTTAAGAATTTAAGAATTTAAGAATTTAAGAATTTAAGAATTTAAGAATTTAAGAATTTAAGAATTTAAGAATTTAAGAATTTAAGAATTTAAGAATTTAAGAATTTAAGAATTTAAGAATTTTAGAATTTAAGAATTTAAGAATTTAAGAATTTAAGAATTTAAGAATTTAAGAATTTAAGAATTTAAGAATTTAAGAATTTAAGAATTTAAGAATTTAAGAATTTAAGAATTTAAGAATTTAAGAATTTAAGAATTTAAGAATTTAAAGAATTTAAGAATTTAAGAATTTAAGAATTTAAGAATTTAAGAATTTAAGAATTTAAGAATTTAAGAATTTAAGAATTTAAGAATTTAAGAATTTAAGAATTTAAGAATTTAAGAATTTAAGAATTTAAGAATTTAAGAATTTAAGAATTTAAGAATTTAAGAATTTAAGAATTTAAGAATTTAAGTATTTTAGAATTTAAGAATTTAAGAATTTAGGAATTTAAGAATTTTAGAATTTAAGAATTTAAGAATTTAAGAGTTTAAGAATTTAAGAATTTAAGAATTTAGGAATTTAAGAATTTAAGAATTTAAGAATTTAAGAATTTAAGAATTTAAGAATTTAAGAATTTAAGAATTTAAGAATTTAAGAATTTAAGAATTTAAGAATTTAAGAATTTAAGAATTTATAAGAATTTAGAGAATTTAAGATTTAAGAATTTAAGAATTTAAGAATTTAAGAATTTAAGAATTTAAGAATTTAAGAATTTAAGAATTTAAGAATTAAGAATTTAAGAATTTAAGAATTTAAGAATTTAAGAATTTAAGAATTTAAGAATTTAAGAAATTTAAGAATTTAAGAATTTAAGAATTTAAGAATTTAAGAATTTAAGAATTTAAGAATTTAAGAATTTAAGAATTTAAGAATTTAAGAATTTAAGAATTTAAGAATTTAAGAATTTAAGAATTTAAGAATTTAAGAATTTAAGAATTTAAGAATTTAAGAATTTAGGAATTTAAGAATTTAAGAATTTAAGAATTTAAGAATTTAAGAATTTAAGAATTTAAGAATTTAAGAATTTAAGAATTTAAGAATTTAAGAATTTAAGAATTTAAGAATTTAAGAATTTAAGAATTTAAGAATTTAAGAATTTAAGAATTAGATTATAAGAATTTAAGAATTTAAGAATTTAAGAATTTAAGAATTTAAGAATTTAAGAATTTAAGAATTTAAGAATTTAAGAATTTAAGAATTTAAGAATTTAAGAATTTAAGAATTTAAGAATTTAAGAATTTAAGAATTTAAGAATTTAAGGATTTAAGAATTTAAGAATTTAAGAATTTAAGAATTTAAGAATTTAAGAATTTAAGAATTTAAGAATTTAAGAATTTAAGAATTTAAGAATTTAAGAATTTAAGAATTTAAGAATTTAAGAATTTAAGAATTTAAGAATTTAAGAATTTAAGAATTTAAGAATTTAAGAATTTAAGAATTTAAGAATTTAAGAATTTAAGAATTTAAGAATTTAAGAATTTAAGAATTTAAGAATTTAAGAATTTAAGAATTTAAGAATTTAAGAATTTAAGAATTTAAGAATTTAAGAATGTAAGAATTTAAGAATTTAAGAATTTAAGAATTTAAGAATTTAAGAATTTAAGAATTTAAGAATTTAAGAATTTAAGAATTTTTTTTATGCGATTTTTGAGATTTTTGTTTTTTTTTGTTTGCAAAAGTCTTTTAAATTTTATATTTTTTGGTTTTCAAATATTGTTTTTGTTTTAATTTTGATTTTTTTTAAATTTGAATTTTTCTATAAATTTTGAATTTTTATTTTTAAGTTTTTTGGAGATTTTTAAAATTCTGAATTTAGAAATTTTGGATTATTTTAATTACGATTTTGGAAATAATCTGAATTTTAATAATATGAATGAAATAATCTGAATTTTAAAAAATTGTTTAGAAAAACTATTAAAATATAAAAAAAAGTTTCGAATGGATGAAATTTGAATTTTGAATAATGGAGCATTAATTTTTGAATGTTCTG
>NW_026292914.1:0-26000 GCF_016801865.2 Culex pipiens pallens | reverse complement strand
AAGGTTCTGGGTTCGATTCCCATCTGCTCCAATCGAGAAATTATGGAAAGAAGGAATTCTGAACACTTGAATACACCCAGAACTGGGCATCGGCATACGAGAGGATAAATCCCGAAATTACCGAGAGTACTTTACTCATGGGTTCGTTTTCCAAAAAAGTTCATCTATCAAAAAAAAAAAGTACCAGTACCGAGACTCAAACCCAAGACCTTCGGCTTATTAAACCGTGCCTTTGCCGTATGGGCCACCATGGTTCGGTGATTCAGTTGCAGTCATTTGCCACTCAATAGGATGAACTGTTTCAATGAACGAATGAACACGCGAGAGGTACTTTCAAGCAAAATAGTACTTTCCTCACGTTTCTTTCCGGGAGGACTATCCCCTCGGCCTTTAACTTTGGGTGTATGAACGAAAAATTCATTAGCTCGCGGCGGGGTTCGATCCCCCGTCCTTTGGGTCAGCAGACAAAAATGCTAACCACCAGACCATCGAGGCTTAGTTGACTAGAAAGATTAAGAATTCTGTAAGAATTCAAGAAACTTGGAATCTATGTACCTAAGAACAAGAAATGCAATATTGAATGCAAGTTGAATTCAAGGACACCTACTGGTTGAATAATTGGTGTGTGTGTGTGTGTGTGTGTGTGTTTTTTTTTTTACAAGGTCGGAATCTGCTATCAGACACCTGAGAATTCATTTCTCAGGTAGTGTGGGGTTGGGAAAACAAAAAGAGTTTTCCCGACCCACTAAACCAGTCCTTGAACGCCGTGCCCTTTTCCCCCCGGGACCACCTTTCGGTATAACTTCGGGGGGAGGCGTTGCATTTTCTGCACTAGTCTACTTACAGGATCCATGCCGGGTGCTAGAACCATTTCCTGTTCTACATACATATGAGTCCATGCGAGGGTTTAACCGCGCCCAAGAATCGCGTTGCTTTTGATCGGTTAGTCATATGCAGCCCTCTCCTTGGACCATCGAGACGTGTACCGATTTGGTAGAGCCAACCGTCATAACGTGCTCTCCTTCACAGCCACACTCGTGGGTTCTCAACTCCTGTGACCATCGAGACGTGTACCGATTTGGTAGAGCCGACCATCATAACGTGCTCTCCTTCACAGCCACACTCGTGGGTTTTCGACTAGGCTTCTAGTCGTTCCTCCTCTGGTCGTCTCTCCATTTCCGCTGGAGAGCCGAAGTGATCTGCGTCACCGCTCCGACGACCGCATTCCACTTGTCGATGTCGCTGCACATTCTTCGCACCACATTATCCGGGCTGGTGTCTGCTCCTATAATGGCCAGCATTTCGCTTCGCGCTGCCTCGAAGCGAGGGCAGCTGAACACCACGTGCTCCGGTGTTTCCTCGCAATCGACGCAGTCCGGACAGAGAGGAGACTCTGCATGTCCGAACCTGTGCAGGTACTTCCTGAAGCAGCCATGGCCCGACATGAACTGTGTGAGGTGGAAGGTGACCTCTCCATGCCTTCTGCTCACCCACGTGGATACGGACGGGATAAGCCGATGCGTCCATCTGCCTTTCTCCGTGGTGTCCCACTCACGTTGCCACCTTGCCAGCGATTCGGCTTTCGCAGCTTCCCGGATACCTCTCGTGCCTCTCCGGGTGTAGCGCACGGTGTCCTCCTCCAGTGTGATGCCGATGGGGATCATTCCGGCTATGACGCCAACTGCTTCCGACGAAATGGTCCTGTACGCGCTTGCAACCCGCATGGCCATCAGTCTCTGCGTTCTGTCGAGTTGCGCTCGATTTCGCTTCGTCCCCAGCGCCGTCCACCATACCGGTCCGCCGTACCTAAGTATGGACGTCGCGACACTTGCCAAGAGGCGGCGCCTACTGCTCCTGGGTCCAGCGTTGTTCGGCATAATCCTCGACAGTGCCATGATCGCCTTAGCCGCCTTCTCGCAGGCGTAATCGACGTGGCTGTTGAAGTTCAGCCGGTCATCCACCATCACCCCGAGGTACTTGAGCGCTCTCTTCGAGTGCACGACGTGTTCTCCAACGTGTATCTGGGCCTGCTGCACCTTTTTGTGGTTACTAACCAGTATCATCTCCGTCTTGTGGTGAGCGATCCGCAACTTCACCTCGAGCATCCAGTTCTCGATCATTGCGATTGCCTCCATAGCCAGCACTTCGACCTCCTCGACATTTTCGCCGGTTACCGTCAGCACTATGTCGTATGTCGTCTGCAAAGCCAACAATCTCTACGCCGTTGGGTAGCCCCAGTGTCAACACTCCGTCATACATTCCGTTCCACAGTGCTGAACCCAGAATGGATCCCTGCGGAACTCCCGCGGTAACAACAACGGTTTTTTGTCCATCGGCAGTGTCGTAGACCAGCACGCGGTTCTCGAAGTAGCTCTTCAAGATCATGCACAAATAGTCAGGCACCTTCATTTTGTGCAGCGCTGCTGCTGTGGCCGCCCAGCTCGCACTGTTGAACGCGTTCTTGACGTCAATCGTGACTATTGCGCAGCAGCGGTTCCCCCTGCGTTTTTTCCTCCGCGCTTCGTCGGCTTTCTCGACCACTTTCCGGATGGCGTCCACCGTGGATCTCCCTTTACGGAAGCCGAACTGCCTCGCTGCTAAGCCATGCTCGCTCTCCGTGTACTTGGTCAGCCGGTTAAGGATGATCCGTTCCAGAAGCTTTCCGAGGGTGTCCAGCAAACATATAGGCCTATACGATGATGGGTCCCCCGGTGGTTTGCCTGGCTTTGGCAGCAACACGAGCTTTTGAACCTTCCACGGGTCGGGGAAGTGTCCTTCGTCCAGGCATTTCTGCAGTACTGTTCGAAACCTGTCCGGGAATGCTTGAACCGCCGATTTCAGGGCGAAATTCGGGATTCCATCCGGGCCGGGAGCTTTCTTCACCTTCAATCTCTTCGCTACTGCCACAAGTTCTTCGTTGGTGATCAGATGACCTTCGGCGTTGCTACCCCCTTCGTCGTTGTACGGTGTAGGAGGCCATGTCGTTGGGTCATGTCTTGGGAAGAGCCCTTCCACAATGACCTTCAGCTTGTCGGGACACGTTTCAGCCACCATCGATGGGCCTCTGATCTTCGCCATCGCGACACGATATGCGCTCCCCCAAGGGTTTGCATCAGCGTCTTGGCATAACTCCTTGAAGCAGTTTGTCTTGCTGCATTTGATCGCTTTCTTGAGCGCGGCCTTTGCAGACCGGTACTTCTCTCTGCGCTCCTCTCTAGTTGCTTCGGATCTTGCTCTCTGGACTCGTCTTCTGGCGCTGAGGCAACTTGCCCGAAGGGTACCGAGTTCTTCATTCCACCAGTAAGCTGGACGACGACAGTTCCTTGGCTCCAGTCTCCGCGGCATTGTTGTGTCGCATGCTGTCACCAGTTGTGCTGTTAGCACGTCGGCACTCAAGTCTTGGGGACCATCACACCAATGGAGCGCTTCCACGAAGAGACCCTCGTCGAAGTACTGCAGCTTCCATTTCCTTCCGTAGGACCGGCTGCTCCTATCTGGTACAGGGGCTCGTCTCCCGATGCTGTACCGGATCGCTTGGTGATCGCTATGGGTATAGTCCTCACTCACCCTCCAGTTCATGTCGGCCGCCAGCCGCGGGCTACAGAACGTAACGTCGATAATGGACTCACGACCGTCTTTGCGGAAGGTACTGCTGGTTCCGCGATTCGCCAGCCTAACGTCTAGCTTTGCCAGAGCTTCCATTAGGCTATGCCCCCTAGCATTGGTGCACCTACTACCCCACTCTACCGCCCACGCGTTGAAGTCACCTCCGATAACGATCGGGTTTCGTCCGATCAGTTCGTCGGTCAGACAATCCAGCATCTGCTGAAACTGCTCCAAGGTCCATCTTGGGGGAGCATAGCAGCTACAGAAGAAGGTTCCGTTTACTTTGGCGATCACGAATCCTTCAAACGCCCTCGAGACCACTTCCTGTATGGGGTACCGCCCCATCACGTGTATCGCCGCCATTCTTGCTGTATCCGCGACCCAGTTTCCGTTGTCGTGTGGAACTCGGTACGGTTCTGCAATGATTGCTACGTCACACCCCGTCTCCGCGGTCGACTGCCACAGCAGTTGCTGTGCAGTGTCGCAGTGATTGAGGTTCACCTGGGACACCTCCATTACTTTTTGCCCGAGGCCAGCTTCCTGTACACCGGGCAATTAGAGCCACCCGTCGCATGGCTATTGCCATCGCCTTCTTTACAGAGCACGCACTTCGGCTTATTTTTGCAGTCTCTTGCCATGTGGCCTTCTCTACCACATCTTCTGCAACTGTTGGTTCGATCGGGACCGTCGCAATTTCTCGCTTGGTGGCCGAAACCCATACAGCGGAAACACCTCGTCATCTGCTGGGTTACTCGAGGAACAGGCCTCAGTGGGCACACCGACCACCCTACTTTGACCTTGCCGACTTCCAGCAGCTTAGACGCCGAAGGCGTCGAAAGTCGGATCGACGCAATTTGCGTGCCGCCGTAGGCTTTCCTCAACCGGATTGCCATCGGTGTCGTACGGTCATCCAGAAGAACGATCAGCGCATCTTCCAGCTCTTCCTCCGTCGTGATCTCGTCCAGGTTCCTGCACTCAATCGTTGTCTCCGGCGATAGCGCCCTTACCTTCGACTCGCAGCCTACGGCTTTCTCGACGAGGGATTTAAAAGCTGAGCTCTTGACCGCGGGATCATTCTTCAGCTCAAAAAGCATCGCTCCGGTCTGTGTGCGCCTGGTTTTAACCACGTTCTCGCCAAGCTCCTTGAGTTCCGGATCGGTTCGTACTTTCCGGAGGAGGTCTGCGTACGAAACACCTTCCTTCACCTCGACCACCAAAGCCTCGCCTTTGTTACGCTCCCTGCGAAACTTGGTTTTTTTTTGGGTTTTTGGGTTGTGTGTGTGTGTGTGTGTGTGTGTGTGTGTGTGTGTGTGTGTGTGTGTGTGTGTGTGTGTGTGTGTGTGTGTGTGTGTGTGTGTGTGTGTGTGTGTGTGTGTGTGTGTGTGTGTGTGTGTGTGTGTGTGTGTGTGTGTGTGTGTGTGTGTGTGTGTGTGTGTGTGTGTGTGTGTGTGTGTGTGTGTGTGTGTGTGTGTGTGTGGTCCAATTCAATACCCGCTGCGTCCACTCTGTAAGGGCCCTAATGCAGATTTTGGGGTTTTTGCTGAATGGCACTATTTCGCACATGGCAAAAGCTCTAGAACCCATGAGAATTATTTCATCTACTACAGCCAGCTCTACATGTGTTCTCGCTTTAAATAAAAGAAGAAATAAAAGAAATAATTCGATAATGTTGGAAGAAATGAGGAAGTAGGAAAAATATGAAAATAATAGAAAAATGATATTTTTTTGTAAATTGTATTGTAACGGCTATGAGCTCTAGCCTCAGAGAGCCGATTACGACTGTCTCGCCCCGAAGCTGGAAACCGAACCTTTTTGCTCCAGTCTGATAGTCTGTTCACGTGCCTTACGCGCGGCAGAACTCACAGCTATTA
This sequence comes from Culex pipiens pallens, assembly GCF_016801865.2. Taxonomy (NCBI): domain Eukaryota; kingdom Metazoa; phylum Arthropoda; class Insecta; order Diptera; family Culicidae; genus Culex; species Culex pipiens. Next base: position 20,523 of record NW_026292914.1, on the reverse strand, counting down.
CTGCTAATAATTATAAATAAAAGCTACCGAAATAAAGTGAATTCAAGCTAAAAAGAACGCTACCTGTTTCAATCGCTATATCAAATCCCGGTTGACCGTTACAACTTGGGGGCTCAACCGGGATCCCTAACATTGAGCCTGAAGAAAAAGCTAACTAGTAACTATATTATGCTAACGTGAACTGAAGATGTCGAGCTACAATCCTAGTTATAGTTATAATTACTATGATCCGTGGGCATATAGTGCTCCCTACGGCTACTCATTAATTGGACAGTATGTGGTTCCCGTTCACGTGCCCAGGTTGGATCCATCGTGGGCCGAAGAGATGCAGAATTCGATACAAACCTTGAAAACATTATTACTAAAAGAATCGGAAAAACCAAAGTGTTCCGTTGATTCCCGTCCGAGTTGTGCTAACCAAGAGACAGCAGTGCAGAAGTTTATGGAAACTGCCTCAGCTCAGCTTTCATCTGTGCCTGCTGTGTCATCAAGGTGCTTTGAAGTGATCCAGATGGTATCGGTGGAAACGACAGAAAAGGGTCCAGATTTCGAGCAACCTATCAGGAGTCTTGCAGATCAACCCACAATACCCCTGCAAACCTCGAAACAACTACAACCGTCGGAGTGTAGTAGCGTTTGTATCCCCGTTGGTCCCGTCACATGCACACCAACCCAACCTCCAGATGTGATTGAATCACCCACGGCAACTTCTACTATCGAAGACCTGCGAACACGACAAACGCAGAATAATGCAGAAGAGATGGATAGTTGTGCGAAGCTGATTACACTCGATCGTGAGCGATCGCGGAGGGACAATCCGACAACGACGAGCAATACTACGAGAACGCAGCTATTGTACATCGACACTGATACAATACAAGCCGAGCAGAATTCTAGTTTACGGCTCGGACTTGGGGGACTTCGGCTGTTCTACGACGAAGTGAAGATTAATCTCGTTCGGGTAGGGTTGTTGTGGGTAATTTTCTGCCTGTTCGAAGATCGCTCCTGTTTTAGAGAAATTTGTTCTCTCATGCCAGAAGCTGCGGGGGGAGTTGTAACGGCTATGAGCTCTAGCCTCAGAGAGCAGATTACGACTGTCTCGCCCCGAAGCTGGAAACCGAACCTTTTTGCTTCAGTCTGATAGTCTGTTCACGTGCCTTACGCGCGGCAGAACTCACAGCTATTACTGCTAATAATTATAAATAAAAGCTACCGAAATAAAGTGAATTCAAGCTAAAAAGAACGCTGCCTGTTTCAATCGCTATATCAAATCCCGGTTGACCGTTACAGTATTGTAAAAACTCTGTAGCATTCGGCGTGCCTTCCGATCAACGATTATAAAAGAAGGACTTATAAAATTAAACCGATTCTATACAAATGTCTTTTGCACCGTGAAAATTTAATACATTATTTGAAAAATTTTGCACAATTTACCCGACGCCGTGCCTTCTGATCAACGATGATATAGGAAGGGCTTTTAAAATCACAAAACAATTAATGCGCGCTGCTCCACCAACAAAAATCGACACAATTCGAAAAACCTGGAAAATAAGTTGATAAACATTAAACGAACTCATTCATACAAACGCTTACATACCGCCTATGACACCAGTAAAACCCAAAATACTTTCTTACCTAAATACTTTTGAATACATTTAAGAAATATAGAGTTGCGTTCGTGAAGTTGAACGGTGCGGGTCGCGGTCATCACGCAAGATTTCGTTGCCGTTTTCGACTTTGTTGTCCCCCCGATTGCGTTTGTTTTTCTATCCGGGCGGTTTCGCGGAGTTTGACAGTTGCGTTCGTGAAGTTGAACGGTGCGGGTCGCGGTCATCACGCAAGATTTCTTTGCCGTTTCCGACTTTGTTGTCCCCCCGATTGCATTTGTTTTTCTATCCGGGCGGTTTCGCGGAGTTTGACAGTTGCGTTCGTGAAGTTGAACGGTGCGGGTCGCGGTCGCACGCAAAGTAAACCCGCAATTCAATCGCGGAGTACAAGGGGAAGAACGGTATTAAAAGTATGTAAAGTATGTAAAGTATGTAAAGTATGTAAAGTATGTAAAGTATGTAAAGTATGTAAAGTATGTAAAATGCGTCAAAACAAAGGTAAACGCAAATCTTCTGAAGATTTGGTCGTTACATTGGTGAAGCGTTTGAACGCTAAACCGGCTAACGGAAACAGAAAAAGAAAACAGCCTCATCCGAGGTCTGATTCTGATTCTGAAAGTGAGGTCAATCCTCCAATTCCATTGGCAAACAGTTTCGGTGTTTTATCCGAAACTGTTGACAAGGATCCTTCTCCTCGTACTGAGCCTTCTGTCGTCGAGAAACGAGTAAAGGCTCCGCCAATTATAGTGACTTCCGTCTCCGATTTTACCAGCTTTCGAACGCAACTGAAGAATTGCAAGGAAACTTGCAATTTGAAGGTTTCGTTCCAGCTTGGTCGAAGAGGAGAATGTCGCTTGTTGACGGAATCTTTACAAGATCACCAAACTTTTGTTGGTTATTTGAAAAACCACAAACACAATTTCTACACGTATGAGACCAAGAATGCTCGTCCATTCAAGGCGGTCCTGAAAGGTCTCTCCAACGACTTGTCGGTGGATGAGATCAAAAACGAACTAAAGGTGTTGCTTGGCTTTGCCCCATCCCAAGTAATACAAATGAAGAGAAAATCAAACGGGATATTTCTCGCTTTGGTTTGACTTCACAATTTTATCTGATTCATTTCAACAGAAATGAAATCAACAATTTGAAACTTTTGGAAAAAGTAAAGTTTTTGTTCCATGTACGGGTAAAGTGGGAGCATTTTAAGAAACATGGCGGTAATGGCCAGAATCTGACCCAGTGCCGGCGTTGCCAGGCATTCGGTCACGGTACTGATCATTGCGCCATGGTTCCAAAATGCATGGTTTGCGGGGATTCTTCTCACGACAAGGACAATTGTCCCGTGAAAGAAGTCACCCAATTTAAATGTGCAAATTGTGGTGGAAATCACAAATCAAATTTCTGGGATTGCCCCATCAGAAAAAAACCCGATTTAATCCCACCTGGGGTGAGAAAGAGCCTTTCTTACTAAAGAATATAACAATGGTAGAACTTCTTTCAATTAATAATATCGACTTTGATTATTTATAACGTCAGCACAAAAGAAAGTCTTATGATGAAAGCAAAGTATTATGATGATATTATGAGTATTATGAATGATATGATTTCCAAAAGAAATAAAAAACGCAATTTTCACCAAAAGATATGAAAATGAAAAAAATTTACCATATTTTCATTTGAAAACTGTGTATTTTGTTGAAAAGTCTGGCCGCATCCGAAAACAGATGGATATTTCGAAATTTGCGTGGCAACTCGCCCAGGTTCAGCACACTAGCTTTCATCTGCATTTAGAAGAATCGAAATCGGATATATGGGAGCTGAGAACGGCGCGACACAAAATTTTGCAAAATTTTACCACATACGAACATCACTCGACCTCCACGAAATTTATTTTATCAAAATTCGAGGGTTGGAGATAGACGATTTCTGTCAAGGTGAATCGATAGAGCGTCGAAAATCGATGCAGTGTGATTTTTGAATCGACATATTTACGAAGATGGAAATGACGTCCTGCCTTAAAGTAAAACCTATACCTTTCTTTAGTAAGAAAGGCAAAAGGTTTTGGATTCTCGTGCTAAGCATCAGCCGAAATCCAAACCGAAATTTTCTCAAAGTCAGGTTGTACCTGCAACTTTAAATCAAACGTTCGTGCTGTCTCACTTGAACAATGCTAGAAATACCCCTACCGTGGAAAAGAAAGGTAACAGCAATGGTATTTCTTATGCCAACGTCGTTTCGGGTTCGGGTTCATCCACGAATTTTAAATCCTCTACCAATCTTCCTGAAATTGGGCAGGTACCTCAAATTTCATTTGAAAATGTTTCTGCTGGCAACGCTTTGGGATCTTCTGATCTCGGCGATGTTACGTTTGAAAAAATGACTTTTTTGCAAAACTCACTGTTTGGTTTGATTCAAACAATGAGTAATGCTACATCCATGATGGAAGCAATCCAGATTGGATTAAAATTTGCGAATGATGTTGTTCTTACCCTGAAGTTTAATCATGGATCTAAGTAATTCCATCAATATTATGAATTTTAATGCTCGCTCTAAGCGAAAGAAAATGATTTTTTCAACTTTCTACGAGTTCATAACGTGCATGTTGCTGTTGAGCAGTTCTCTAGGATTTCGGCCATTCCATTTTTTTTTTGTATTTTTTAATCCGACTGAAACTTTTTTGGTGCCTTCGGTATGCCCAAAGAAGCCATTTTGCATCATTAGTTTGTCCATATAATTTTCCATACAAATTTGGCAGCTGTCCATACAAAAATGATGTATGAAAATTCAAAAATCTGTATCTTTTGAAGGAATTTTTTGATCGATTTGGTGTCTTCGGCAAAGTTGTAGGTATGGATACGGACTACACTGGAAAAAAATAATACACGGTAAAAAAAATTTGGTGATTTTTTAATTTAACTTTTTGTCACTAAAACTTGATTTACAAAAAAACACTATTTTTAATTTTTTTTATTTTTTGATATGTTTTAGAAGACATAAAATGCCAACTTTTCAGAAATTTCCAGGTTGTGCAAAAAATCATTGACCGAGTTATGAATTTTTTAATCAATACTGATTTTTTCAAAAAATCGAAATTTTGGTCGTAAAAATTTTTCAACTTCATTTTTCGATGTAAAATTAAATTTGCAATCAAAAAGTACTTTAGTGAAATTTTGATAAAGTGCACCGTTTTCAAGTTATAGCCATATTTAAGTGACTTTTTTGAAAATAGTCGCAGTTTTTCATTTTTTTAAATTAGTGCACATGTTTGCACAGTTTTGAAAAAAATATTTTTGAAAAGCTGAGAAAATTCTCTATAATTTGCTTATTCGGATTTTGTTGATACGACCTTTAGTTGCTGAGATATTGCAATGCAAAGGTTTAAAAACAGGAAAATTGATGTTTTCTAAGTTTCACCAAACAACCCACCATTTTCTATCGTCAATATCTTAGCAACTAATGGTCCGATTTTCAATGTTAATATATGAAACATTTGTGAAATTTTCCGATCTTTTCGAAAAAAATATTTTCGGAATTTTCAAATCAAGACTAACATTTCAAAAAGGGCAAACATTCAATATTACGCCCTTTTAAAATGTTAGTCTTGATTTGAAAATTTTGAAAATATTTTTTTCGAAAAGATCGGAAAATTTCACAATTGTTTCATATATTAACATTGAAAATCGGATCATTAGTTGCTAAGATATTGACGATAGAAAATGGTGGGTTGTTTGGGTGAAACTTAGAAAACATCAATTTTCCTGTTTTTAAACCTTTGCATTGCAATATCTCAGCAACTAAAGGTCGTATCAACAAAATCCGAATAAGCAAAATATAGAGAATTTTCTCAGCTTTTCAAAAATATTTTTTTCAAAACTGGGCAAACATGTGCACTAATTTTAAAAAATGAAAAACTGCGACTATTTTCAAAAAAGTCACTTAAATATGGCTATAACTTGAAAACGGTGCACTTTATCAAAATTTCACTAAAGTACTTTTTGATTGCAAATTTGATTTTACATCGAAAAATGAAGTTGAAAAATTTTACGACCAAAATTTCGATTTTTTGAAAAAATCAGTATTGATTAAAAAATTCATAACTCGGTCAATGATTTTTTGCACAACCTGGAAATTTCTGAAAAGTTGGCATTTTATGTCCTCTAAAACATATCAAAAAATAAAAAAAATTAAAAATAGTGTTTTTTTGTAAATCAAGTTTTAGTGATAAAAAGTTAAATAAAAAAATCACCAAATTTTTTTTACCGTGTATTATTTTTTTCCAGTGTAGTCCGTATCCATACCTACAACTTTGCCGAAGACACCAAATCGATCAAAAAATTCCTTCAAAAGATACAGATTTTTGAATTTTCATACATCATTTTTGTATGGACAGCTGCCAAATTTGTATGGAAAATTATATGGACAAACTAATGATGCAAAATGGCTTCTTTGGGCATACCGAAGGCACCAAAAAAGTTTCAGTCGGATTAAAAAATACAAAAATTAAAATTGAAGAAAAAAGACCGATTTCGTAGAGAATTGCTCTGTTATAACCGAAACATTTTTAAAAACTGGCACTTATTTGAAAAGTGATCCAGATTATAAAGTTATAACCAATAACAGAATGAATCGAAATGGCGGTGGAGTTGCAATGACTAGTATGACTTATAGCACGTTACGTGACTTTAAGTTAAATGTTATTGAAAGTTTGGGCATTGAACTTGAAACTTCTTTTGGAAAAATTATGATTGCAGCTGCATATTTGCCTTTCCAATGCACTGGGGAAAATAAAAATTATTTTAAAGGGGATTTGAATAAACTTACTCGGCATAGATCTCGATTTTTGATCATCGGTGATTTTAATGCCAAACACCATTCTTGGAATAATTCAAAAGCAAATTCCAATGGTAAAATTCTATTCAGAGATTGCACTTCTGGTCTTTATTCGGTTTTATACCCGAATGGGCCAACTTGCTTTTCTTCTGTTAGAAATCCATCAACAATTGATTTGGTTTTGACAAATCAAAGTCAGTATTGTGGTCCTTTAGTGACTCATGCTGATTTTGATTCTGATCATCTTCCAGTAACTTTTTCACTTTCTCATGAAGCAGTTACCAGACCCAATAGTTCTGTGTTTAATTACCACAAAGCTAATTGGGACAGGTATCAGCATCATATTGAGAATAATTTAAATCAAGATTTTGTTTTAGAAACCAAAGCTGATATTGATTCAGCCTTGGAATCTTTAACTAATGCGATTTTGGATGCTAGGAATATTGCTATTCCTAAAGTCCAAGTCAAATTTGATTCTCCCATTATTGATGACGATCTTCAGCTTCTGATTCGTCTGAAAAATGTTCGCCGAAGACAGTATCAACGTTCTCGTGATCGTGCACTGAAGCGAATTCAAAAAGATTTACAAAAGGTTATTGACCACAGATTCACTCTCCTGCGAAATTAAAAGTTCGCAAGAGATGTCGAACAAATTAAACCTTATTCCAAACCTTTTTGGAAACTTTCAAAGGTTCTTAAGAAACCTCAAAAACCAATCCCTTCTTTAAAAGATGGTGATAATATTCTATTAACTAATGAAGAAAAAGCTCAAAAACTTGCTCAGCAGTTTGAGAGTGCTCATAATTTCAACTTAAATGTTTTGAGTCCTATTGAAGATCAAATTTCAATAGAATTTCAGAATATTGTTGAACAAGAGTTTTCATCAGATGAAGTTTTTAATACGGATCTGAATGAAATAAAATCTATTATTAAAAAATTTAAAAATATGAAAGCCCCTGGTGAGGATGGCATTTTTTACATTTTAATTAAAAAATTACCAGAAGCCACTTTGAGTAGCTTGGTCAAAATTTTCAACAAATGTTTTGATTTGGCATATTTTCCCAGTAGTTGGAAAAATGCCAAAGTAATTCCGATTTTGAAACCGGACAAATATCCTGCCGATGCTTCAAGCTATCGGCCCATTAGTTTGCTTTCATCTATTAGTAAATTATTCGAAAGAATAATTCTTAATAGAATGGTGACGCACATTAATGAAAATTCAATTTTCGCTGATGAGCAGTTTGGATTTCGCCTTGGGCATTCAACTACTCATCAGTTGTTGAGAGTTTCAAATTTAATTCGAAGCAACAAATCTGAGGGCTATTCTACTGGCGCTGCTCTTCTAGACATAGAAAAAGCATTTGACAGTGTTTGGCATAAAGGTTTGATTGCGAAATTGAAAAGGTTTAATTTTCCGATTTATATCGTGAAAATTATCCAAAATTATTTGACGGATCGTACTCTGCAGGTATGTTATCAGAATAGTAAATCTGATCAACTACCTGTACGTGCTGGCGTCCCTCAAGGAAGCATTTTGGGTCCAATTTTATACAATATTTTTACTTCTGACTTGCCTGATTTGCCCCCAGGATGTCAGAAATCACTTTTTGCTGATGATACAAGCATCTCCGCCAAAGGTAGAAGCCTTCGTGTCATCACAAGAAGATTACAAAAAAGCTTGGATATTTTCAATTCTTATTTGAAAGAATGGAAAATTACTCCAAATGCTGCAAAAACTCAACTTATTGTTTTCCCTCACAAACCAAGGGCTGATTTTCTCAAACCAAAAAGTCATCACATTATAAAGATGAATGAGGTAAATTTAAAGTGGGAGGATCAAGTGAAATATCTTGGACTTGCTTTTGACAAAAACCTTACTTACAAGGATCACATTGAAAGTATCCAGGTAAAATGCAACAAATATATTAAATGTTTGTATCCACTTATAAACAGGAATTCTAGACTTTGTCTGAAGAATAAACTGTTGATTTATAAACAAATTTTCAGACCTGCCATGCTTTATGCTGTGCCGATCTGGACAAGCTGTTGCTTAACCAGGAAGAAAAAACTTCAGAGGATTCAGAACAAAATTCTGAAAATGATTCTGAAACTTCCTCCCTGGTTCAGCACCAGTGAACTTCATCAATTAGCCGAAGTTGACACTTTGGATGTTATGTCCAATAAGATAATTGATGCATTTCGACAAAAATCATTGCAGTCTTCAGCTGCATTGATCCGCTCTTTATATATTTTTTAAGTTATTTTTAAGGTATCCCTTTTCCCTATTGTACATGTAGGACCTCCTACATTTGAAATCACTGAATAGCGAAAGCTACAATATTTCATGAATAAATGAAAGTTGCTAGTATTTAAAATTGAGGTGAAAAGTCATCGATTGTGATTGGACACTCAATAATATTTTAACTAAATGAATGTACATGGAAGAGAAAATCAAAATAAATATAAATTAAAAAAAAAACACACACGGAGGCCTGCCCTTTTGTAAAACACGTCTGCAAAGAGTGTAAACAAATCGGGCACAAAGACGGCTACTGCGCGTTCGCGAGGCCGTCCGGGAAACCGCAGCGTTCCAGCGTGAAGGAGGTCTCGAGCGACCAGACCAGCGCCCGTCGCAGAAGGAAGTTTGTCAGCATCCTGATCAACGGTAAGCCGATCAAGCTCCAAATCGACACGGCCTCGGACATCACGGTGATCAGCCGCGATAATTGGTTGGCTCTTGGATCTCCCGCAACTCGCCCGACAAGTCACGAAGCTACTAGCGCGTCTGGTGGCCACGTCAAGCTGGAGGCAGAGTTCGAGTGCAGCGTGACGCTGCAGGATTCCTGCCGCTCAACCGTCTGCTACGTCGCACCCAACAGCAACCTGAACCTGCTCGGGTTGGACCTGATCGACGCTTTCGACTTGTGGTCTGTCCCGCTATCGTCGGTGTGCAACCGGGTGACTGTCGCGGACGGCGTTCTGGATCAAGTTCACCAGCTGCAGCGCAAGTTTCCGGAGGTCTTCTTGGACACTCTGGGCCTCTGCACGAAAACGAAGGTGAAGCTGTTTCTGAAGCCGAATCAACAGCCCGTGTACGTGCCGCGCCGGCCAGTCGCGCAGACCGCCTACGAACCGCTGCAGGACGAGCTGAAGCGTTTGGAGAACCTGGGGATCATCTCGTTCGTCGAGCACTCCGACTGGGCCGCGCCGATTGTGGCTGTACGGAAGGCGAACGGCAGCATCCGGATCTGTGGAGATTACTCCACCGGGCTCAACAACGCGCTCCAGCCGAACGATTACCCGCTGCCAGTGCCGGACGACATCTTCGCATCCCTTGCTGGAATGCGCCATTTCAGCATAATTGATCTCTCCAACGCCTACTTACAGATCGAAATGGACGAAGATTCGAAGAACCTCCTCACGGTCAACACGCACCGGGGGCTCTTCAAGTTCAACCGTTTGGCACCGGGCGTGCGTCCAGCCACGGGCGCTTTCCAGAAGATCATGGACTCCATGACCGCTGGCCTGACCGGAGTTCGCGTCTATTTGGACGACATTCTGGTTGGCGGGGCCACTGAGGAAGAGCATCTACACAACCTGCACGCGGTGCTCGAGCGCATCCGCGACTACGGTTTCCACCTCCAGCTCTCCAAGTGTCGTTTCTTCATGGACGAGATCAAGTACCTGGGCCACGTGGTCAACAGTTCAGGTATCCGCCCCGATCCGGCCAAGCTCCAAGCGATCTCCACGATGCCGCCTCCGAAGAACGTTCCAGAGCTGCGCTCGTACCTCGGCGCAGTGAACTACTACGCCAAGTTCGTTTCGGAGATGCACCGTTTGCGCCATCCGATGGACCAGCTGCTCAAGGCCAACGCACAGTGGAACTGGACCAAGGATTGCCAACGCGCGTTTGAGGAATTCAAGCGCCTCCTGTCGTCAGATCTCCTGTTGACGCACTTCGATCCTCGCCACGAGATCATCGTTGCTGCCGACGCGTCCAACACCGGAATCGGTGCCTGCCTGATGCATCGCCTGCCAACAGGAGCCATCAAGGTCGTGCAGCATCGTAGCCGTTCGCTCACCCCCGCCGAGAAGAACTACGGACAGATCGAGAAGGAAGGTCTCGCACTCGTGTTCGGTGTCATGAAGTTCCACTCCATGATCTATGGCAGACACTTTACCCTGCAGACCGATCACAAGCCCCTTCTCTCAATCTTCGGCTCGCACAAGGGCATCCCAGTTCACTCGGCGAACCGACTGCAGCGTTGGGCCATCATACTGCTCACCTACGACTTCCGTATCGAGTACATCGCTACGGATCAGTTTGGCTATGCGGACGTGCTCTCCCGTCTCATTAGCCAGCACAGCAGAGAAGACGACTGATCCGGAAGGCTACGAAGGAGTCGAAGTCGTTGCAAGCGGTCATCAAGTACCACCACGAAGGCTGGCCCGAGTCTTCCACGATGATCGCTGAACCCGAAGCGAAACTTTTCTTCTGCCGCCGTTTTGCTCTCAGCGTGGTCGAAGGATGTCTTCTCCTGGGTGAGCGCGTCGTCGTACCGGAAGTGTACCGCAAGCGCATTCTCAAGCAGCTGCACAAAGCGCATCCCGGAATTGTGCGCATGAAGTCGCTTGCGCGCTGTTACGTGTTCTGGCCCCGAATCGACGCGGACATCGAAGACCTTGTGCGCGCTTGCCCAAAGTGCGCCGCTGCAGCCAAGCTTCCAACCAAGGCACCGCTCCAGTCCTGGCCGACCCCGAACGGCACTTGGGAGCGGGTCCACATCGATTACGCCACGGTGTATTTTTTCGAGACCTCAAAGATAAAAAAAAATCGGTATGTCTGATATTTGGAACCGTGAAAGAAGGGCTCTTTCCCGACATTTTGCGGGGTATACCGAAATATTTCGTCGGGGGATCTAGAGCAACTATTTTTTTTTGAAGATTATTTTTCGATTTTATGGGATATTTGTTCAAAAAAGTCACAGAAAATCGGTTCATTCATGTTGATATCACTCAAATTTCTTATTAATATGCCTTGGGGATTCTAACCAACTACATTTGATCAATATTTGACCTCCAATAAACAAAAATTCGAACCAAATTTACCAGATTTCTAGCTTTCTTAGAAATTACCCCAAAATCCAAGCTGGAAACCCCGATTCGACCGAAAGTAAATCTTTTCTTTGTACTGGATACAAATTTGAGCATTTAACAATGCAAAACATAGATTATTTATTTAATAAGCTGTTTATTACCCAATAGGTTCCAAAAATTATTTTTTCAATCCTCTGCCACATTACACCATTTTAAAACATTTTAGAATCAATCACATTGTAGAAAACAGTTTTCTGAACAAGTTCCATAAAAAAAGATTCAGTTTTGGTTTAATATAAGCAGAGATATGCCCAATTTCCTGAAATAAATAGTGCCTTTCTCCAAAATATCTTAATTTAATTACCTTTCACATGATGGGCACTGCCTACTAAGTTTTGTAATGAATGCTATAGAATAATTTTCATGAACTTCGTCAAAACTTGTTATAATTTCTATGTTTTAATAAAATATTATCATCATAAAAAATATCTTAGTAGGCAGTGACCATCATGTGAAAGGTAATTAAATTAAGAAATTTTGGAGAAAGGCACTATTTATTTCAGGAAAATGGGCATATCTCTGCTTATATTGAACCAACACTGAAACTTTTTTATGGAACTTGTTCAGAAAACTGTTTTCTACAATGTGATTGATTTTAAAATGTTTTAAAATGTAATAGTGTGATGTGGCAGAGGATTGAAAAAATATTGAACCAATTGGGTAATAAACAGCTTATATATTTAAAAATCTATATTTTGCATTGTTTAACACTGGAACGCCCAACGCATGTCCAACTTACACGGACGCCCAAGCCTCCCAAAAAAGGTGGAACGGCAACTTCAACTCGCTGGTTCTAGGGCATAACTCAACCAATCGGGACGATTCTTGTTTCCAGTGATTTGTAAGAATGTCTAGATGATCCTAAATTTTTGCAGAACTTGATTTGAACAAATATGTAATTTCTGCGACCAAAAACATCGTTCCACCTTTTTTAAAACGACTGCCCCCGCGTAATTTTTGGCGAATTATTTTTTACACGCGATAAAAAAAGTTGGAACGATGTTTTTGATCGCTAAAATTACAGGTTTGATCAAATTAATTTCTGCAAAGTTCTAGAATCATCTAGACATCCTAACAAATCACTGGAAAGAATTATCATCTTGATTTGTTGAGTTATGCCCGAGAAACATTGAGTTGAAGTTACCGTTCCAACTTTTTTGGAGCCTTGGGCGTTGGAATGTTAATACTCAAATTCGTATCCGGGCAATGTTTTGCTGTATTTTCATGACAAATTGTACAAGGGAAAGATTTATTTTCGGTCGTATAGGGGTTTCTAGCTTGGATTTTGGAGTAATTTCAAAGAATTTTAGAAATCTGGTAAATTTGGTTCGATTTTTTTATTGGAGGTCAAATATTGGTCAAATGTAGTTGGTTAGAGTCCCCAAGGCATATTAATAAGAAGTTTGAGTGATATCAACATGATTGCACCGATTTTCTGTGACTTTTTTGAACAAATATCCCATAAAATCGAAAAATAATCTTCAAAAAAAAAAAATAGTTGCTCTAGACCCCCAGACGAAATATTTCGGTATACCCAGCAAAATGTCGGGAAAGAGCCCTTCTTTCACGGTGCCAAATATCAGACATACCGAATTTGTTATCATTAGCTTGTTCTAAAATACACACCGTGAACCTGCTGTAACCTTCATGTCATCCCAAAACCACACACGCATACAGACAACCAGACGTATTCAATTTCCTCCTTCGCCGACACCAATACATAAGCCGAACCGAATCGACGCCGTGTAAGCCATCAACATGGACAGGAAAGCACTTCCGTAGTAACATTTCAATAGGGCGAATCCGCGTTTGTAAACAAACAGTCTATCCCTTTTGCTCAAGTGACAGTTCACGTCAAGTAAGACAGGGATAGACTGCTTGTTTACAAACGCAGATACGCCCTATTGAACTGTTACTGCGGACTTGAAAAAACTCCGAAATCAAACATAAGAACACACAAAACTCCACCAGAAAACTGATCCACGGTTAGTCCCGGGCTGAAATATTAAAAAAATGAGCGCCTGGTTAAAACAAAACACCCAAATACACAGAAAATACACGCGCGCGAGACACGACGAACCGCACTCGATGACAGCACAAACCGAACTCCTTTGACCGAGTTATGACCGAGTTATGAATTTTTGAATCAATACTGATTTAAAAAAAAAAACGAAATATTGGTCGCAAATTTTTTTCAACTTCATTTTTCATTTTTAGTGAAATTTTGATAAAGTTTACCGTTTTCAAGTTATAGCAATTTTTATGTAAATTTTTTGAAAATAGTAGCAGTTTTTCATTTTTTTTTAATTTGTGCACATGTTTGCCCACCTTTGAAAAAAAAATATTTTTGATAAGCTGAGAAAATTCTACATATTTTGATTTTTTGAACTTTGTTGATAAGACCCTTAGTTGCTGAGATATTTAATCACGCCTAACACTTCTAAAGGGTTAAACATTCGATATATTTTTTAAGAAGTGAGCACCTAGAACTCCTCGACATGACTTCAAAATGGGACAGGCAAGTGTCCACTAACGGTTAAAATACCCTGGTACACACCAATTTTTCATTACTGAATTCTTGAAAAACTTTAAATACTTTAAATACTTTAAATACTTTAAATACTTTAAATACTTTAAATACTTTTAATACTTTAAATACTTTAAATACTTTAAATACTTTAAATACTTTAAATACTTTAAATACTTTAAATACTTGAAATACTCTAAATACTTTAAATACTTTAAATACTTTAAATACTTTAAATTCTTTAAATACTTTAAATACTTTAAATACTTTAAATACTTTAAATACTTTAAATACTTTAAATACTTTAAATTCTTTAAATTCTTTAAATACTTTAAATACTTTAAATACTTTAAATACTTTAAATACTTTAAATACTTTAAATACTTTAAATACTTTAAATACTTTAAATACTTTAAATACTTTAAATTCTTTAAATACTTTAAATACTTTAAATACTTTGAATACTTTAAATACTTTAAATACTTTAAATACTTTAAATACTTTAAGTACTTTAAATACTTTAAATACTTTAAATACTTTAAATACTTTAAATACTTTAAATACTTTAAATACTTTAAATACTTTAAATACTTTAAATACTTTAAATACTTTAAATACTTTAAATACTTTAAATACTTTAAATACTTTAAATACTTTAAATACTTTAAATACTTTAAATACTTTAAATACTTTAAATACTTTAAATACTTTAAATACTTTAAATACTTTAAATACTTTAAATACTTTAAATACTTTAAATACTTTAAATACTTTAAATACTTTAAATACTTTAAATACTTTAAATACTTTAAATACTTTAAATACTTTAAATACTTTAAATACTTTAAATACTTTAAATACTTTAAATACTTTAAATACTTTAAATACTTTAAATACTTTAAATACTTGAAATACTTGAAATACTTTAAATACTTTAAAAACTTTAAATACTTCAAATACTTTAAATACTTTAAATACTTTAAATACTTTAAATACTTTAAATACTTTAAATACTTTAAATACTTTAAATACTTTAAATATTTTAAATACTTTAAATACTTTAAATACTTTAAATACTTTAAATACTTTAAATACTTTAAATACTTTAAATACTTTAAATACTTTAAATACTTTAAATACTTTAAATACTTTAAATACTTTAAATACTTTAAATACTTTAAATACTTTAAATACTTTAAATACTTTAAATACTTTAAATACTTTAAATACGTTAGCCCGTTAGCCCGTTAGCCCGTTACAGTACGGTTTGGATGCTGTTTTGCTGGTGTTTATCAAGTGTAGTTGCGCATTTCGTGTGTCTAGGTGGTGTTTTTTTGAAAGTGTTGGTTGTTGGTGTGCCGAGGAAAAAGAAGATTTACGGATTTTCTTCGAAGTTTTTGGGTTTTTTCAAGAAAAAAAAACGTTGTTTGAGTGCCTGCTTCTTCTTTGTAGTGTTCGTTTCAGAATCGGTTCGGTTTGCGTGTGACGGCTGTCATCGTGAAAAGGAAGGCTGACTTCGCGCTCGGCAAAGGGGGGGTAGAGAAACACGCCGTTGTTTTGACGTCTTCCGAGGTGATGCGATGTAAACATAAACAAAACGAGCTTCGGACATTTTAATTAAAATACTCATTGGTGCACGACGAACTCTGCCAACTGAGTGGTGTTTTAACAATTTTAGGTTTACGTTTTAAATTGATTTGCGTTATGTGGCTTGTCCATGTCCAGTCGCGTTCGATTGAAGTGGTTTGACGATGACACAAAACGTCAACTCAATCGTGCTGGTTGTGAGTGCTAAAATAGGTGTGCAGTGAGGGGGGATTGTGCTGATTTTTAAGTACTGTGGAGGGATGCGGCTAACTGCCGCATAAAGAGAGGCAGCTTCCTTCTAGGTGCTTATGTTAGCGGCTGCATTTGTTTGTGAGGAAACGAGACCGGGAGCGTCACAAGAGTGTTAAGTGATAAGAGGTGGTCAACGGTCAACGCTCATCTGTTGCTTGGAGAGTAGGATACATCATTAACCTAGCAAGGAGGGGAACTGCGTAGTATGCTGAGAGCGATGCTGGGCTTAGCGACATTGGACAACAATGAGCATTTTTTTGGTGAACTCCGGTGAGCACGTTCTATGTTGTTTTATGTATGAAAGTGTGTGTGTGTGCGTGTGTGTTTTTTTTTTACAAGGTCGGAATCTGCTACCAGACACCTGAGAATTAATTTCTCAGGTAGTGTGGGGTTGGGAAAAACGAATTTCCCGACCCACTAAACCAGTCCTTGAACGCCATGCCCTTTTCTCGCCGGGACCACCTTTCGGTATAACTTCGGGGGGAGGCGTTGCATTTTCTGCACTAGTCTACTTACAGGATCCATGCCGGGTACTAGAACCATTTCCTGTTCCACATACATATGAGTCCATGCGAGGGTTTAACCGCGCCCAAGAATCGCGTTGCTTTTGATCGGCTAGTCATATGCAGCCCTCTCCTTGGACCATCGAGACGTGTACCGATTTGGTAGAGCCAACCGTCATAACGTGCTCTCCTTCACAGCCACACTCGTGGGTTCTCGACTCCTGTGACCATCGAGACGTGTACCGATTTGGTAGAGCCGACCATCATAACGTGCTCTCCTTCACAGCCACACTCGTGGGTTTTCGACTAGGCTCCTAGTCGTTCCTCCTCTGATCGTCTCTCCATTTCCGCTGGAGAGCCGAAGTGATCTGCGTCACTGCTCCGACGACCGCATTCCACATGGCAATGTCGCTGCACATTCTTTGCACCACATTATCCGGGCTGGTGTCTGCTCCGATAATTGCCAGCATTTCGCTTCGCGCTGCCTCGAAGCGAGGGTAGGCAAACACCACGTGCTCCGGTGTTTCCTTGCACTCGTCGCAATCCGGACAGAGAGGAGACTCTGAATGTCCGAACCTGTGCAGGTACTTCCTGAAGCAGCCATGGCCCGACAGGAACTGTGTGAGGTGGAAGGTGACCTCTCCATGCCTTCTGCTCACCCACGTGGATACGGACGGGATAAGCCGATGCGTCCATCTGCCTTTCTCCGTAGTGTCCCACTCACGTAGCCACCTTGCCAGCGATTCGGCTCTCGCAGCTTCCCGGATACCTCTCGTGCCTCTTCGGGTGTAGCACACGGTGTCCTCTTCTAGTGTGATTCCGATGGGGATCATTCCGGCTATGACACCAACTGCTTCCGACGAGATGGTCCTGTATCCCGAGCAGGGGTAAATAACACGGGAATACCAAATTTTGGTATTACTTGGGCAAATAACAGCGACCAAAATGTGCCCTTGGTTGCCCAGTAATAGATGGTAAAATACCATGAAATCATACCAAAATCTTGTATGTGTAAGGGCACAACAATACCAAACCATGTTATTCCAAGGGTAAAATAATACCTCAAAATAGAATATAATCAATACTAAGTTGAGGTCTTCTGGATTTTGAACATTGCTTGAATACCAAAACTTGGTATTACCATGGTTTTATTGTTAGGTATTCCCGCGCACTTTGAAAATCATATTTTGGTATTTCTGTGGTCTTTCACATACATGATTTTGGTATGATTTCATGGTATTTTACCATCTATTACTGGGCAACCAAGAGCACATTATGGTCGCTGGTATTTGAACAAGTAATACCAAAATTTGGTATTTTCATACCATTTTTAGTGCAGCAGTTGCAGTTAGTGAAAAAACGGAAATTATTCATATGCAACAGCCAAATCTACTCACCTGATGATTCCATGTTGTTATTAGTGATATTCTTCACCACACCGAATGCATTTGTCATTGATGAACGGCCTGTGCTTGAAGTTCTTGAAGCTTCTGAAAAATAACAAAATTGAAAAATAAGTATTATTAAAATGAAACTGAATTGAAATTCACCAAAATTCATTAATCTGTCGATTGACTCGTTTTTCAAAGTATTTGGTTATCCCAACTTAGAGATATTTCAACGTTTTTGAAAAAAATATTGGTGGGTATATCACACTTATTTTTAAAATCATCTTTAACATTTTTGGGTTTCAAGTCATTTTAGCGCAAAATTAATTAACTCGTAATTTTTTTTTAACAAATTTCCCATAGTTTCAGAGAAAATTGATGAAACCTTTCAATATTCAAATAATACCAAAATGTGCCATCCTGACTTAGAAAATTTTCCACAATTTCAAGTCATTTCTGTAGGGGGTATATCAAAAATGTTTAAAATCAAGTTTGAAATTTCCGGTTTTGAATGAAAGCATTCGCTTTGAGACATCATTTTAGCGCAAAATTAATTATTTTGTCAAAATTTTCCCATAGTTTCAGAGGATTTTGATAAAACACTTAAATACCAAAATAATACCAAAATGTGCCATCCTGACTTAGAAAATTTTCCACAATTTCAAGTCATTTCTATAGGGGGTATATCAAAAATGTTCAAAATCAAGTTTGAAATTTCCGGTTTTGAATGAAAGCATTCGCTTTGAGACATCATTTTAGCGCAAAATTAATTATTTTGTCAAAATTGGTCAAAATTTTCCCATAGTTGCAGAGGAATTTGATAAAATACTGTAGTACCAAAAGAATACCAAAATCTGGTGTTCGATCATTGACAAATTCTGCAATTTTGCAATATCAAAACAATACCTTAAATTGGTATGATACCACATTTTGCTCTTGCATAATCCTTAAGACAAATTTTAAAGGGTCCAGGAATACCAAAATTTGGTATTGATACCAGAGAAAGGTATTATTACGCATTTCCCTTGTTATTTACCCATGCTCGGGATGCGCTTGCAACCCGCATGGCCATCAGTCTCTGCGTTCTGTCGAGCAGCGCTCGATTTCGCATCGTCCCCAGCGCCGTCCACCATACCGGTCCGCCGTACCTAAGTATGGACGTATCGACACTTGCCAAGAGACGGCGCCTACTGCTCCTGGGTCCAGCGTTGTTCGGCATCATCCTCGACAGTGCCATGATCGCCTTAGCCGCCTTCTCGCAGGCGTAATCGACGTGACTGTTGAAGTTCAGCCGGTCATCCACCATCACCCCGAGGTACTTTAGCGCTCTCTTCGAGTGCTCTGCCGGAATGATAGCGATTTTAGCGTTTTGTTTCACTAGCTGTGATGAAATCAGTCTTTCCTTTATCACCGTGAATCGGAAAGCACGCCGCCGGATGAGTTCGTCGGGGTTTTTGTGTTTTAATAATTTATTTATTTATTTAATTCAAATAATGTAACTTAAGGCTTAGCCTTTTAATTTGTTACAAAGTGTGCAGATGCAGGATTTAATTCAATATCGATAAATCGATTCCTTAATGCTATGCTTCTCTTTATCCTAATTCTAATTTACGCTGGCGAGTTCTGACAGTAGGTTTTCTTTGAAATTTTTATAAGAATGACTATTTTTTATACTAATGCTTAATTGATTCCAATTCACAACCCCTCTTGCGAAGAAAGATTGACTATAGTAAAAAGCCGAATGTTGCGGTATCAAAAAACTTTTAGTTCTTGTAGATCTTAACGGTCTGAGTTTAGTATATAAATATTCTGGTTTTTTAGTATGAATAATTCATACTATGGTAATTTCATTACAAACACGCACGGCGAATAATTCATAATATGGTAATTTCATTACAAACACGCACGGCCAAGAGGAGTTAATACGGGTAGAAAATATTTATTTTTTAATATTCTTAGGTAAATCCAATTGGAGTAACAACGCGTCGCGTCACTAGTTTCTTTTCTTGAGCTTGATTAAACACAAAAAAAGCTTTCTGCTGGACACATTACTATGCGTTACAAAAATCTTGACGTTTTATTAAATATATAAAAAGCTAATCGGGATACACGCCAGGGCTGCGGAGTCGGGTCGTATTTCAAGCGGCTTTCTGGGATTAGCCGACTCCGACTCCGACTCCGGCTCCGGCTTTCAGATCCAACCGACTCCGACTCCGACTCCAACTCCGGCCCACCTACTCTAGCCGACTCCGACCCCGACTCCGACTCCGACTCCAGCTTTCAAAAAATTGTTGGCTCCGACTCCGACTCCACATATTTTTAAATATTTCAAAAGTTAGTTTAATATTATTTTGAAAACATTGATAAATAGAATTTATTAAAAACTCTTTAAGTGAAAAAACCGGAAAAAAGTTTCTAGTTTCACAAGTTTTAGATTGTTGAAACAGGAATAAAAAAAAACGCCAGAAGAAACCAGAAATTCTGAAGACTTTTTCAGAATAACAGTTTGGTAAGTAAATTTGGATTTATTACTTAATCTTTAATTTTCATTAAATTGATTAAAAGCTAAAATATTAAATTGTTATTTTTTTAATGATCATTAAAAGAAAGCTGGCTTTAATGATTGATTTAAGATATAAATTCAATTTGCTCACTTTTATGTTGACATTTAT
>NW_026292913.1:0-15000 GCF_016801865.2 Culex pipiens pallens | reverse complement strand
CCCCCCCCCCCCCCCCCCCCCCCCCCCCCCCCCCCCCCCCCCCCCCCCCCCCCCCCCCCCCCCCCCCCCCCCCCCCCCCCCCCCCCCCCCCCCCCCCCCCCCCCCCCCCCCCCCCCCCCCCCCCCCCCCCCCCCCCCCCCCCCCCCCCCCCCCCCCCCCCCCCCCCCCCCCCCCCCCCCCCCCCCCCCCCCCCCCCCCCCCCCCCCCCCCCCCCCCCCCCCCCCCCCCCCCCCCCCCCCCCCCCCCCCCCCCCCCCCCCCCCCCCCCCCCCCCCCCCCCCCCCCCCCCCCCCCCCCCCCCCCCCCCCCCCCCCCCCCCCCCCCCCCCCCCCCCCCCCCACCCCCCCCCCCCCCCCCCCCCCCCCCCCCCCCCCCCCCCCCCCCCCCCCCCCCCCCCCCCCCCCCCCCCCCCCCCCCCCCCCCCCCCCCCCCCCCCCCCCCCCGCCCCCCCCCCCCCCCCCCCCCCCCCCCCCCCCCCCCCCCCCCCCCCCCCCCCCCCCCCCCCCCCCCCCCCCCCCCCCCCCCCCCCCCCCCCCCCCCCCCCCCACCCCCCCCCCCCCCCCCCCCCCCCCCCCCCCCCCCCCCCCCCCCCCCCCCCCCCCCCCCCCCCCCCCCCCCCCACCCCCCCCCCCCCCCCCCCCCCCCCCGCACCCCCCCCCCCCCCCCCCCCCCCCCCCCCACCCCCCCCCCCCCCCCCCCCCCCCCCCCCCCCCCCCCCCCCCCCCCCCCCCCCCCCCCCCCCCCCCCCCCCCCCCCCCCCCCCCCCCCCCCCCCCCCCCCCCCCCCCCCCCCCCCCCCCCCCCCCCCCCCCCCCCCCCCCCCCCCCCCCCCCCCCCCCCCCCCCCCCCCCCCCCCCCCCCCCCCCCCCCCCCCCCCCCCCCCCCCCCCCCCCCCCCCCCCCCCCCCCCCCCCCCCCCCCCCACCCCCCCCCCCCCCCCCCCCCCCCCCCCCCCCCCCCCCCCCCCCCCCCCCCCCCCCCCCCCCCCCCCCCCCCCCCCCCCCCCCCCCCCCCCCCCCCCCCCCCACCCCCCCCCCCCCCCCCCCCCCCCCCCCCCCCCCCCCCCCCCCCCCCCCCCCCCCCCCCCCCCCCCCCCCCCCCCCCCCCCCCCCACCCCCCCCCCCCCCCCCCCCCCCCCCCCCCCCCCCCCCCCCCCCCCCCCCCCCCCCCCCCCCCCCCCCCCCCCCCCCCCCCCCCCCCCCCCCCCCCCCCCCCCCCCCCCCCCCCCCCCCCCACCCCCCCCCCCCCCCCCCCCCCCCCCCCCCCCCCCCCCCCCCCACCCCCCCCCCCCCCCCCCCCCCCCCACCCCCCCCCCCCCCCCCCCCCCCCCCCCCCCCCCCCCCCCCCCCCCCCCCCCCCCCCACCCCCCCCCCCCCCCCCCCCCCCCCCCCCCCCCCCCCCCCCCCCCCCCCCCCCCCCCCCCACCCCCCCCCCCCCCCCCCCCCCCCCCCCCACCCCCCCCCCCCCCCCCCCCCCCCCCCCACCCCCCCCCCCCCCCCCCCCCCCCCCCCCCCCCCCCCCCCCCCCCCCCCCCCCCCCCCCCCCCCCCCCCCCCCCCCCCCCCCCCCCCCCCCCACCCCCCCCCCCCCCCCCCCCCCCCCCCCCCCACCCCCCCCCCCCCCCCCCCCCCCCCCCCCCCCCCCCCCCCCCCCCCCCCCCCCCCCCCCCCCCCCCCCCCCCCCCCCCCCCCCCCCCCCACCCCCCCCCCCCCCCCCCCCCCCCCCCCCCCCCCCCCCCCCCCCCCCCCCCCCCCCCCCCCCCCCCCCCCCCCCCCCCCCCCCCACCCCCCCCCCCCCCCCCCCCCCCCCCCACCCCCCCCCCCCCCCCCCCCCCCCCCCCCCCCCCCACCCCCCCCCCCCCCCCCCCCCCCCCCCCCCCCCCCCCCCCCCCCCCCCCACCCCCCCCCCCACCCCCCCCCCCCCCCACCCCCCCCCCCCCCCCCCCACCCCCCCCCCCCCCCCCCCCCCCCCCCCCCCCCCCCCCCCCACCCCCCCCCCCCCCCCCCCCCCCCCCCCCCCCCCCCCCCCCCCCCCCCCCCCCCCCACCCCCCCCCCCCCCCCCCCCCCCCCCCCACCCCCCCCCCCCACCCCCCCCCCCCCCCCCCACCCCCCCCACCCCCCCCCCCCCCCCCCCCCCCCCCCCCCCCCCCCCCCCCCCCCCCCCCCCCCCCCCCCCCCCCCCCCCCCCCCACCCCCCCCCCCCCCCCCCACCCCCCCCCCCCCCCCCCCCCCCCCCCCCCCCCCCCCCCCCCCCCCCCCCCCCCCCCCCCCCCCCCCCCCCCCCCCCCCCCCCCCCCCCCCCCCCCCCCCCCCCCCCCCCCCCCCCCCCCCCCCCCCCCCCCCCCCCCCCCCCCCCACCCCCCCCCCCCCCCCCCCCCCCCCCCCCCCCCCCCCCCCCCCCCCCCCCCCCCCCCCCCCCCCCCCCCCCCCCCCCCCCCCCCCCCCCCCCACCCCCCCCCCCCCCCCCCCCCCCCCCCCCCCCCCCCCCCCCCCCCCCCCCCCCCCCCCCCCCCCCCCCCCCCCCCCCCCCCCCCCCCCCCCCCCCCCCCCCCCCCACCCCCCCCCCCCCCCCCCCCCCCCCCCCCCCCCCCCCCCCCCCCCCCCCCCCCCCCCCCCCCCCCCCCCCCCCCCCCCCCCCCCCCCCCCCCCCCCCCCACACTTCCTTCCTCCCGCCATGGAAAACTGCCTACATCGCGAACGAAACTGTGGCTGAACCATCTGAACGGGGCGCGAGAAAGCGTACAGGGTTGAGGGTTTCACAAAATCCTTGATTCATTGCTGTCTAAATGTGTCGCAATAAAAGTCTTCAACCACGCAAATTATGAACACTTGAGGTTCGATGGACTTGGCCGAGCCAGCGGCAAGATGACCACGAACCGGGTACCGTAGCATTAAATTTTGTTTTGTCGAATTAACATTTATAAATTCTTGAAAAATTGTGTATTCATTAAAAATAAATTCTATTTTTTTCTATTACGGTAATGCAAAATAAACTAAATATACAACTTGAGAGTATAAACTGAATAAAGCTAAAGTAACCCCATTGCACGGTACCACAGTTTTAAGCCACGAACCGCTTCTTCTTGGTGCAAATTACAATATTTCAAACCTAATTAAACACCCCCTCCATACACGATGGACAGCATTATGATTTGCAAGCGTGGTGCGTGAATGTACTTGAGAAAAAAAAGCACTTATGCTGCCATCAATAAAGCGCCCGCGCTGACCAACTTGGCAACGGTTTGATGAGCCAGTTGTGACCAAGGTGGTGTGGTGTCGATGCACTTGTACCGTCAATCAAATCATCAGTTATGTTAAATTTCGTTGAAGTAATTAACATAAACGTAAACGTGCCTGGCTTTCAAGGCCGTGCTGAATTTAGCAGACTGCGTCATACAATTTTGCTGCGGTAAACATTTAACAATTTCCTTTTTTATGGTTATTCACATTCTCAAGAAATTTATATTTTTATTTATCATCACACTTGAAAAATTATGTGTTCAAGGTCGTTCTGGATACAGAGCCCAAAAAAGTATATCGAAAGGGAAAATGTAGGGGAACGGCATGTAGTTCCATCGGGCACCGAATGTTGGGATATCAGCATTTTAGCGTTACAGTTTCTTAAAAGCGTTTTGAACCCATATTAAGCAATAATCAGTTAAATAGGAAGTGAGCATGCTAGTGTCTATCAAAGCTTTGCAAAATAATTTGTTTAAATTTAGTATAAATTGCTGCTATTATTGATCACGGTTTTATCCCTTATCCCCGAATCCCACTTTCCCGAATCCCATATCCCCGAAAATCATTTCTCCGAAAATTCCACATCCCCGAAAATCATTTCCCCGAAAGTGCCACTTCCCCGAAAATAATTTTCCCGAAAATTCCACATCCCCGAAAATCATTTTCCCGAAAATTCCATATCCCCTAATGTAATTTACCTGAATGGCCATTTTACCGAACTGCGTTTACCCGAATGGTTACTTCACCGAAGAATCAATTTTTCCGAATGCTAATCTTGATATAAACTAAATTGTTATTTAGGGATTTTTTTTATAAAAGTATGTCGTTAATATTAAATTCTCCTACGTGTTTTTTTTTAAGATTAAAAAAACAAATAACCGTAGAAGGCCATCCATAAACCACGCGGAAGCTTCAAGAGTGCGGTGTATTGAGATCATCCACGTCCCATAAAAAAAATATTATTTCTGTAGCGGCAATTTTCAGCAAAGGACAATTTTCCAAAACTGTATCTACGTGGTAAGGATTGAACAGCAACGATAGCTTTATGCGACGACTCGATGCGCAGGATTCAGTTTGTTCTAGATTTTGTTTAACTGAACTGATTTGTCTTTATCAATTTTGGCTGGATAAAGGCTATGAACAATTTCTTTCAATTTTTTTACGTCCAATTCGAGTTCAGCGACCAATCCTTTTAATCAAATCTAAATAGTTCAGTGTCTTGCGAACCTTCGTGGTGAACGGACACTAGAGCTGCGGTATTTTTTACTACCTAAGCTCAGAGTTATTTCAAACAAAATTCACAGTCTTTTTAAAGACTACCTGAGTTATTTTCCAAAATTCTAAACAGTCTTTTCAAGACTAACCCCACCTGAAATTTTGTTGTATTTTACAAACGAAGCCATCTTTTAAAGAGAACTTTGCTTGCAAAATGCGTCAAAACAAAGGTAAACGCAAATCTTCTGAAGATTTGGTCGTTACGTCGGTGAAGCGTTTGAACGCTAAATCGGCTAACGGAAACAGAAAAAGAAAACAGCCTCATCCGAGGTCTGATTCTGATTCTGAAAGTGAGGTCAATCCTCCAATTCCATTGGCAAACGGTTTCGGTGTTTTATCCGAAACTGTTGACAAGGATCCTTCTCCTCGTACTGAGCCTTCTGCCGTCGAGAAACGAGTAAAGGCTCCGCCAATTGTAATGACTTCCGTTCCCGATTTGGCCAGCTTTCGAACGCAACTGAAGAATTGCAAGGAAACTTGCAATTTGAAGGTTTCGTTCCAGCTTGGTCGAAGAGGAGAATGTCGCTTGTTGACGGAATCTTTACAAGATCACCAAACTTTTGTTGGTTATTTGAAAAACCACAAACACAATTTCTACACGTATGAGACCAAGAATGCTCGTCCATTCAAGGCGGTCCTGAAAGGTCTCTCCAACGACTTGTCGGTGGATGAGATCAAAAACGAACTTAAGGTGTTGCTTGGCTTTGCCCCATCCCAAGTAATACCAATGAAGAAAAAATCAAACGGGAATATTTCTCGCTTTGGTTTGACTTCACAATTTTATCTGATTCATTTCAACAGAAATGAAATCAACAATTTGAAACTTTTGGACAAAGTACAGTTTTTGTTCCATGTACGGGTAAAGTGGGAGCATTTTAAGAAACATGGCGGTAATGGCCAGAATCTGACCCAGTGCCGGCGTTGCCAGGCATTCGGTCACGGTACTGATCATTGCGCCATGGTTCCAAAATGCATGGTTTGCGGGGATTCTTCTCACGACAAGGACAATTGTCCCGTGAAAGAAGTCACCCAATTTAAATGTGCTAATTGTGGTGGAAATCACAAATCAAATTTCTGGGATTGCCCCATCAGAAAAAAGGTTTTGGATTCTCGTGCTAAGCATCAGCCGAAATCCAAACCGAAATTTTCTCAAAGTCAGGTTGTACCTGCATCTTTAAATCAAACGTTCGTGCTGTCTCACTCGAACAATGCTACCGTGGAAAAGTTAGGTAACACTAATGGTATTTCTTATGCCAACGTCGTTTCGGGTTCGGGTTCATCCACGAATTTTAAATCCTCTACCAATTTTCAAATTGGGCAGGTACCTCAAATTTCATTTGAAAATTTTTCTGCTGGCAACGCTTTGGGATCTTCTGATCTCGGCGATGTTACGTTTGAAAAAATGACTTTTTTGCAAAACTCACTGTTTGGTTTGATTCAAACAATGAGTAATGCTACATCCATGATGGAAGCAATCCAGATTGGATTAAAATTTGCGAATGATGTTGTTCTTACCCTGAAGTTTAATCATGGATCTAAGTAATTCCATCAATATTATGAATTTTAATGCTCGCTCTTTAAAAGCGAAAGAAAATGAATTTTTCAACTTTTTACGAGTTCATAACGTGCATGTTGCTGTTATAACCGAAACATTTTTAAAAACTGGCACTTATTTGAAAAGTGATCCAGATTATAAAGTTATAACCAATAACAGAATGAATCGAAATGGCGGTGGAGTTGCAATAGTTATCCACCGTAGTATGACTTATAGTACGTTACGTGACTTTAAGTTAAAAGTTATTGAAAGTTTGGGCATTGAACTTGAAACTTCTTTTGGGAAAATTATGATTGCAGCTGCATATTTGCCTTTCCAATGCACTGGGGAAAATAAAAATTATTTCAAAGGGGATTTGAATAAACTTACTCGGCATAGATCTCGATTTTTGATCATCGGTGATTTTAATGCCAAACACCAATCTTGGAATAATTCAAAAGTAAATTCCAATGGTAAAATTCTATTCAGAGATTGCACTTCTGGTCTTTATTCGGTTTTATACCGAATGGGCCAACTTGCTTTTCTTCTGTTAGAAATCCATCAACAATTGATTTGGTTTTGACAAATCAAAGTCAGTATTGTGGTCCTTTAGTGACTCATGCTGATTTTGATTCTGATCACCTTCCAGTAACTTTTTCACTTTCTCATGAAGCAGTTACCAGACCCAATAGTTCTGTGTTTAATTACCACAAAGCTAATTGGGACAGGTATCAGCATCATATTGAGAATAATTTAAATCATGATTTTGTTTTAGAAACCAAAGCTGATATTGATTCAGCCTTGGAATCTTTAACTAATGCAATTTTGGATGCTAGGAATATTGCTATTCCTAAAGTCCAAGTCAAATTTGATTCTCCCATTATTGATGACGATCTTCAGCTTCTGATTCGTCTGAAAAATGTTCGTCGAAGACAGTATCAACGTTCTCGTGATCCTGCACTGAAGCGAATTCAAAAAGATTTGCAAAAGGTTATTGACCACAGATTCACTCTCCTGCGAAATGAAAAGTTCGCAAGAGATGTCGAACAAATTAAACCTTATTCCAAACCTTTTTGGAAACTTTCAAAGGTTCTTAAGAAACCTCAAAAACCAATACCTTCTTTAAAAGATGGTGATAATATTCTATTAACTAATGGGGAGAAAGCTCAAAAACTTGCTCAGCAGTTTGAGAGTGCTCATAATTTCAACTTAAATGTTTTGAGTCCTATTGAAGATCAAATTTCAATAGAATTTCAGAATATTGTTGAACAACAGTTTTCATCAGATGATGTTTTTAATACGGATCTGAATGAAATAAAATCTATTATCAAAAAGTTTAAAAATATGAAAGCCCCTGGTGAGGATGGCATTTTTTACATTTTAATTAAAAAATTACCTGAAGCAACTTTAAGTAGCTTGGTCAAAATTTGTGTGGCGGTTCAGGCGCCCCAATTTCCCCTACACGATCGTAGTCGATTCTCGCGTGATTATCTCTGCATACTCTCACACTGACGGTCGATCGGCCTGCGGACCGATCGTGACACACACTCCTGACTAGTCAATAAAAGCCCTTGATCCGAGAAGGACGTTATCGAGATTTCGCGCTTACGAAGTTTTATCTTACGTCCGAAAAGCACTAATTAATATATAGTGTGTGACACTATAATTGGTGACCCCGACTATTTAATTAGTTCCGCGTCCGCGAATATACCCACAAAGTGCTCTTTTGTGCGAGTTGTGAACCGTGCAATAACCACCAATCCGCCATCGCGAAAATTTATTTGTCCCGCTATATGCGAACCCACGCTAGTT
The DNA here is from genome assembly GCF_016801865.2 of Culex pipiens pallens. NCBI lineage: Eukaryota > Metazoa > Arthropoda > Insecta > Diptera > Culicidae > Culex > Culex pipiens. The sequence goes on along the minus strand of NW_026292913.1, from coordinate 7,143 downwards.
TCGTGAAAAATCCACTTGAAGTGAACCGAACGCAGTGAATCCTTAGATTAGTTTTCTAATTGCGTTCAATTTAACTGCTCTGTGTTTTTCTGAAGATTTTTTTTCTGAATTACAATGTCCAGGCCTTCGATCAAAAGTGCGGTGATTCGGGTCGAAAAAAGTCTTGATCGCAATATTCGAAGAGTCAAGTTTTGTGTCGAAAAACCGTGTGTCGCGGGTGAAATGGCGCTCCGAGGCGACCCAAAAATAAATATGCTTGATCGCCGCACGGGGGAAGTTAGAAGATCGAGGAGCCGTTCTCCGGTGAACCAATCGGACCGGAGGCAGCAAACGTTGTCCGAGCGTATAGAAGAGCTGTCCCGCCGATTAGATGAAGTGCTATTAAATCGCTCCCGGGAGCTTGAGCGTCGCAATGCCCGCTCAGTTATGAAACCCACGCGTAGGTGGATTTGCTGGTTTCATTATCGTCATGGTGCTCAAGCTCGGAAGTGCGAGAAGCAAAAAGGTGGCAATCCCGATGTCCCGTGTATTTTTTTTGGGGAGAAGAACGAGGTCTACGCGAGGCCTCAACACAATTAAATTCCCATCAGCCACACGGTAAGTCTCCCGCTCAATGCGAACCCATTGTTTTAAAAAAATCCGCCATTTGCACACCAAGAGAATACATTTCTTCGTGTAAGACAAGCGAACCTAGCACATGCAAATCAAAAAACTCCACTAAACGTGAACCTTTTACCACTTCCAGTGAACCTTACAAATTAAGTAAATCCAACCATTCCGCCTCGAATGAACCTGATCGACTCGATCAATTTAACAAATCCACAATTAGTGAACCAAACCTGATACAATTAACCACCTCTGGTGAACCTTATCCAATATTGAAATCTATCCAATTTACCTTGAGTGAACTTAATCAGTCGATGAAAACCACTTTTAGTGAACCAAAACTCTCAAAATGTACCACTTTTAGTGAACCTTTACATATAAATCCAGCCAGTAATGATCTGAACTATCAAACCGTTAACATTCAACGAATTCATATTCACGATCAAAAGTCGTCAAATCGATTTCTCATTGATACCGGCGCAGACATTTCAATCATTCCACCTACATTAAAAGATCTACGTAATGCAGCCAAGTTACATCAGCTTTTTGCAGCTAACGGTAGCCCCATCCAGACTTACGGAACGAAGCGTTTGACTGTTGATTTAGGTCTTCGCCGCCCCTTTGTTTGGATTTTCACCATTGCTGACGTCAAGAGTCCAATTATTGGCGCAGATTTTTTGAAACACTACGATTTGTTGGTGGACCTTCGTAGAAACAAGTTAATTGATAATACTACTAAAGTCGAAGTGTGTAACATCAATGCAGTGTCCGAACCATCGATTAGAACGTTCGACACAAATTCTGCATTCGCTGAAATTCTTAAAGAATACCTAGACTTAACCATTCTCGATATGAACCATAAGTCCACCAAGGCAAAAGTTATGCACCAGATCATTACCACTGGACAGCCTGTGTTCTGCCGGCCACGAAGATTACCTATTGATAAATTGAATGAGGCCAAAGCTGAATTCAAATTTTTATTGGAGCAGGGAATTTGTCAGCCCTCAAAAAGTTGCTGGGCTAGTCCTCTTCACATGGTGAAGAAATCGAATGGAAAATGGAGACCGTGTGGTGATTACCGAAATCTAAATGCGATCACAGTTCCCGATCGATATCCTGTGCCTCACATTCAAGATTTTTCAAATATTTTACACGGAAAAAAGATATTTTCTTGCATTGATTTACAACGCGCGTACCATCAGATCCCTGTAGCACCGGAAGACATTCCGAAAACTGCCATCACAACTCCTTTTGGCCTTTTTGAGTTCAAATACATGACATTTGGACTTAGAAACGCAGGTCAAACTTTACAAAGACACCTTCACGACATCCTTGGCGATCTTGATTTTGTGTTTCCTTATGTCGACGACCTCTGTATCGCGTCTGTCAATATCGTGCAACATAAGGAACACCTTCGCGCGGTTTTCGATCGGTTGAGACAAAATGGTCTTACAATCAACGCCGGAAAGTGTCAAATTGGTCTCCCGAAAGTCGAGTTCCTTGGTCATCTCATCACTGCTGAAGGAATCAATCCGAAACCAGACAAGGTGAAGGCGATCACGGATTTTCCACGACCCACCGTGGCCAAGCAGCTCAAGCGTTTCCTGGGAAGTATAAACTTTTATCGTCGTTTCATTCCGCATGCCGCAGTTCATCAGCAAATTCTGCACTCTATGATTCAAGGCAATATCAAAAACGATAACACACCTCTCCAGTGGAGTACAGAAACGACTGCAGCTTTCGAGAAGTGCAAGCAGGACCTAGCGAATTGTGTAATGCTCGCTCATCCTTCGCCAAATGCGAAACTCGCCCTGGAGACTGACGCATCAAACACAGCCATCGGCGCCGTTCTACACCAAATCACGGACGATGGACCTTTTCCTCTCGCTTTCTTTTCAAAGAAATTAAGCGAGAGCGAACGGAAGACAAGCACATACGATCGAGAACTACTAGGAATATACGAAGCGATAAAACATTTCAAGGACGTATTAGAAGCTCGCGATTTTTGCATCTATACCGACCACAAGCCTCTCACAACAGCATTTCAGCAGCGACCAGAAAGAGCTAACCCTACCCAACTACGCAGGCTTGGTTTCATCAGCGAGTACACGACCGATGTGCGTCACGTGCCTGGCGACGATAATAAAGTCGCGGACATGCTGAGCCGTATCGAATCGATCACTTCTAATGATCCTATCGATTTTGATCTCATGGCCGAACAACAAAAAACCGATCCCGAACTAGAAACCTTTTTAAAGAACCCCCCAACCAGCACCACGCTGAACCTTAAGGCACTCAAGTCGCCAATCTCAAAATCTCCGATTTACTGCGATATCTCCACGAAAGCGATTCGTCCGTTTGTTCCAGCACAGCTACGACGCAGCGTCATTCGAAAACTCCACAATGGATCTCATCCGGGTGTGCGAGCAACTACTGCAATGGTCTCGGAGCGTTACGTCTGGCCGAACTTACGGAGGGATTGCAAAGAATTCGTCACACATTGCATTCCCTGCCAGAAATCAAAAGTCCACCGAAACAACCGTTCACCAGTAGCACAGATTGCTACACCAGACAGCCGTTTCTCGCACGTCCACATGGACCTCATCGGACCTCTTCCGCCTTCGGAAGGTAACGCGTATTGTCTCACTCTGATAGACAAATTCACAAGGTGGCCGGAAATCATTCCAATTCCTAACATGACAGCACAAACCGTGGCTCGTGCTTTTGTCGCTGGTTGGATCGCCAGATTTGGAGTACCAACAACCGTGACGACAGACCTCGGCCGACAGTTCGAATCCGAGCTTTTTCGAACACTGACGCAAATTCTGGGAATCACTCATTTGCGGACTACTCCATACCATCCTCAAGCAAATGGCCAAATTGAACGAGTCCACCGTCACGCGAAAGCCGCTATCATGTGCCATCAAAATCCAAGCTGGACAGACGTGTTACCACTTGTACTCCTTGGAATGCGTGCATCGTTAAAAGAAGACCTTCAGGCAACAGCAGCAGAATTAGTCTATGGAACGTCTCTGCGCCTGCCGGGTGAGTTTTTCGCATCTGACGAATCTAAATCACCTACGCCAGAGTTTGTAACCGACCTAAGAGCAACCATGGAAAGGTTACGTCCTACCCCAACATCGAACCACTCGAAAGGAACAACTTTCGTGCAGAAGGAGCTAGACACCTGCAGTCACGTGTTTGTGAGAGTTGGAGCCATAAAACCTCCACTTACACAACCCTATACCGGACCTTACAAAGTGATACGCCGAAAAGGAAAAGTTTTCATAGTTGAAATAAATGGCAAACACTGTCCCATCTCCATCGACCGTCTAAAAGCAGCATTCACACAAGATGAAGACGAACCAACTCGAGCACATGCTCAACCCAACACTACCGGACCATCCGAACCTCCCAGAAGATCTGAACCAAGAAAAACTCAATCCAGTAAATCTGAACCAAAATCTAAACCACGAACCAGTTTATCTGAACCCAAATCATTCAAACCTTTGAAACCTGCAATCAGAACCACTGAACCCAGCCAAACTGAACCTACCTCAATATTATCAGAGCAGAGTACCTATAGAACCAGAGCAGGACGCCAAGTGAAATTTCCTAAACAATATTGGAAAATCTAAGGGGGGAGTACTGTGGCGGTTCATGCGCCCCAATTTCCCCTACACGATCGTATTCGATTCTCGCGCTATTATCTCTGCATACTCTCACACTGACGGTCGATCGGCCTGCGGACCGATCGCGACACACACTCCTGACTAGTCAATAAAAGCCCTTGATCCGAGAAGGACGTTATCGAGATTTCGCGCTTACGAAGTTTTATCTTACGTCCGAAAAGCACTAATTAATATATAGTGTGTGACACTATATTTGCAACAAATGTTTTGATTTGGCATATTTTCCCAGTAGTTGGAAAAATGCCAAAGTAGTTCCGATTTTGAAACCGGATAAAAATCCTGCTGAAGCCTCAAGCTATCGGCCCATTAGTTTGCTTTCATCTATTAGTAAATTATTCGAAAGAATAATTCTTAATAGAATGATGACGCACATTAATGAAAATTCAATTTTCGCTGATGAGCAGTTTGGATTTCGCCTTGGGCATTCAACTACTCATCAATTGTTGAGAGTTTCAAATTTAATTCGAAGCAACAAATCTGAGGGCTATTCTACTGGCGCTGCTCTTCTAGACATAGAAAAAGCATTTGACAGTGTTTGGCATAAAGGTTTGATTGCAAAATTGAAAAGGTTTAATTTTCCGATTTATATCGTGAAAATTATTCAAAATTATTTGACGGATCGTACTCTGCAGGTATGTTATCAGAATAGCAAATCTGATCAACTACCTGTACGTGCCGGCGTCCCTCAAGGAAGCATTTTGGGTCCAATTTTATACAATATTTTTACTTCTGACTTGCCTGATTTGCCCCCAGGATGTCAGAAATCACTTTTTGCTGATGATACAAGCATCTCCGCCAAAGGTAGAAGCCTTCGTGTCATCACAAGAAGATTACAAAAAAGCTTGGATATTTTCAATTCTTATTTGAAAGAATGGAAAATTACTCCAAATGCTGCAAAAACTCAACTTATTATTTTCCCTCACAAACCAAGGGCTGATTTTCTTAAACCAAAAAGTCATCACATTATAAAGATGAATGAGGTAAATTTAAAGTGGGAGGATCAAGTGAAATATCTTGGACTTGCTTTTGACAAAAACCTTACTTACAAGGATCACATTGAAAGTATCCAGGTTAAGTGTAACAAATATATTAAATGTTTGTATCCACTTATTAACAGGAATTCTAGACTTTGTCTCAAGAATAAACTGTTAATTTATAAACAAATTTTCAGACCTGCCATGCTTTATGCTGTGCCGATCTGGACAAGCTGTTGCTTAACCAGGAAGAAAAAACTTCAGAGGATTCAGAACAAAATTCTGAAAATGATTCTGAAACTTCCTCCCTGGTTCAGCACCAGTGAACTTCATCAAATAGCCGAAGTTGACACTTTGGATGTTATGTCCAATAAGATAATTGATGCATTTCGACAAAAATCATTGCAGTCTTCAGCTGCATTGATCCGCTCTTTATATAGTTTATAAGTTAGTTTTAAGGTAACCCTTTTCCCTTTTGTACATGTAGGACCTCCTACATTTGAAGTCACTGAATAGCGAAAGCACTATATTTCATAAATAAATGAAAGTTGCTAGTATTTAAAATTGAGGTGAAAAGTCATCGATTGTGATTGGACACTCAATATTATTTTAACTGAATAAATGTACATGGAAGAGAAAATCTGAATAAATATAAATTAAAAAAAAAAAAAATCTAAATAGTTGATTATTGAATTAAAAAATGCTTTTTTTTAATATTTCATCACCGCCATTGTAGATTTTAAAATTACTTAATCATTTTAAAGTAGTTTAGGGGCTATACTTAAGCTCGACAGCCAAAAAAAGACGACTAATTTTTTTTATTATTCGATTATCCGAGGTGAACTTTTGACAAGGCCTTCGGATAATCGAGTCTGGACCACGGTCTGGACTGTTTTCAACTAAATGCATTTTTTGCGTAATTATCAATGTATCAAATCGAAGTTGTTGTGTTATCTTGTCGTTGGTCGCTTTTTGACGTTCCGAGAACAACGCGTTTTAATGATTGGCATTAATAAACGAAAAATAGAGCCAAACACGTTTTGTTTGGTTGACCATTCTGTGCATTGTCCCGAAGTTTGGTTGATTTTGGTTGCCAAGGTCCCGAGTAACAATTAAAATTTTTTGCGGTAGTCGGGCCTGAACGTGTGTCAAACACGTTCTGACCTGAAATCCCTTTGGCCAGTTGTCGCACTTACATCAATTTGAATATTCAAAATTCAAGTGAAGCTCGGAATTTTTTGAACGTTCAATTGTGGACATGATACTTTATTGATCGCTACTTCCCCGAACCTGGTCAGGCGAGTATGGCCGTTGCCCAGAACCGCTCGCCTCAATCAAAGTGTCATTTTAAAATAAATAAACCGAGATAAAGTATAATTATTACGATAAGAAGCAAAATTAGTTTTATTTGGGAACCTTTACTTTAAAACATAAAAGAATATTAAGAAGAAGAATACCAAGAAGAAAATCGCTGCACGAAATATGTCCGATTTTTCGCAAGATTTGTGCTGCTCCGTTGACCGCAGTCCTGCGAAAATCTGGCGCAAAATCTGGCGTTTGTCTGGCAGATGGGATCTGTCAAAATGCATAACCGATTGAACCGGGCCAAACGGTTCGTTCGCCTCAATCGTGCACGACCGGTTTGTTGCATATACGCCAGAATTCTGGCGAAATCTTGGGCCAGTCGGGGGGAAAATCTGCCAGACGTCTGGCGCAGCGCCCAAGACAAAACGCCCGCCAGGCGCCCCCGTTTCCGTCTGGGATGGCATGCACCTCCACAGCATCCAAGTTCGTTCGTTCGTTTCTCGTGGGTGGTAGAACTCCACTTTGTTCGCAATCAAGTGGGCCCGCGCGGTTTCAAAACGGTCCTC
>NW_026292912.1:0-26539 GCF_016801865.2 Culex pipiens pallens | reverse complement strand
ACTCGTATATGCAAAGTTGCATATGCGATTCGCTCTTATGCGAGGTTTGACTGTATAGTGTCTTTACTAATGGTACGTTCGTTTGAACAGCCAGTGCGGCACTGAGTGCCACACTCGTCGGTGCCAGTTTTGCTTCAAACGAACATTCTTTTTCAGTGTAGGGAGCGGCCATGGCTAACTGGTTACGGTGTTCGCTTTGTAAGCGAATGGTTCTGGGTTCGATTCTCATCTGCTCCCAACGAGAAAGTTAAGAACACATAAATTTGAAATGATGAATATGAACGAAAAATCAAAGTCGCTCGAGGCGGGGTTCGATCCTCCGTCCTTTGGATTGGTAAGCAAAAATGCTATCCACTAGGCCATGACGACTTGGTGAGCGTGGACTGGAATTAGGAATACTGTTACAGAGAGCGAGTTGTGGCGCTATAACCACGGCAAATAGTGTCCAGGACATTTGTGGAAATACAATGTCCCATCCCAGAGGGTCTCGGAGTACCAAACCTTCTTAGCATGGTGCTCCCAACGAATACAACCAAAATCTCGGAGCGTATGGTGGTGTGTCCCCACGCTTCTTCCTCCCCTGTCGATTCAGAATTGTGTTGTTGTTCGAACACTGTGTGCTCAAACTCAACCCAATTACGAGTCATCTCTGCGATACGGCTTTACGCAGTAGGCCTGGCCGCTTTAACGCTTGTGATGTTTCAATGCATTCTAATGCAATGGCGCACTACAAATGTTAATAAATGACAAGAAGAGTGCTAGGCGTCATCTAACCTAAGGCACTCTCCAGGATCCCTTCGAAAGATTGGCTGCGCTAGGGTCTGATTAGATGAGATTAGAAACGAACCTAGGGGTTGGACAGAATTAATGTTTTTATTATTCGTTAATCTATTGACGGGGGTTTTGATATTTTTATCAATAGACTGACGAATAGTTGAGCTAGCGTTCCCACCGTGTATTATAAATCTCGGTACATTTTGACAGCTGATAAACAAAAACATGTACTTGGCTTTTCGCGATTTTTTTAGGTTTAAATATTTACTGTAGCACAAAGGAAAGTTAAAAACGGATCTGATCCGGAATCAACGGAATCTGTGTGCCATTTTAGCCTGAGCCGTCGGAGGAAGAACTATCTTTACAAAAGACGTGGACGGGGATATGGTGGTGGCCGCCAAAGGAGAATATTTTTTTTACCAAAAACGAGGACGGGGAGTTAGTGGACGCATCCGCAACGGTCAACAGTTATGCTATTTGAGTCGTGCAGTGCCAGAAGACGTTCATCAGGGCCAGAACCGGCGGCACCTTCTTATGCCCATTCTGCGTGGGCCGACTCGGCAAAGAAAAATCTAGCATTCGGAACGGTCCACCATCATGATTTTTGAGTCCTGTGGAGCCCAAAAACTTTCGCGGCGATGTACAATGAAGCTCATCAACGAGGCCAAAATCCTTTTTCAGATGGTTTTCTGTTGGAGCCCATCAAGCTGCTCTTGAATCAAAAGCAAAACTTGTATGTTTATTTCGTTCCCCCGCAATTCCCCTTTTCCAGCATCCCCGGCTAGACTTTTGCTGTGGCTTCTTAGGAACCGTCTTCAGAACCCCGGGCGCTCAGAACTACACACCAATCTGAAGAATACCACCAGGAAGAACGCATGAGAACAGGTAGACTCATCACGACTTCCGGTGTAGCTTTGGCTTATGAAATCAAAGCTATCTTTATAAAACTTGTAGTCTATTTTTCTCAAAATGTCCGCTGGCCATGAACCCATCATCGCTAGCGTTCTTGCCAAGGTGTTCAAGGCCCGTTACAGGCAGAGACGCATCGAGCTCTACAGGCTCAATAAAAACTCCTTACCTGCTCTGTATGGTAGAACAGAGCTAAGCTCTGTATGCAGCGAACAGAGCCAGCTCTGTATGGGGAAAAATAATATTGATTTGCATATATCTCAAAAACGATAAGTTTTAGAAAGTTGACTTGTTCTAGAAAGTTGCTGGTACCAAAAGGTTCTATATTATTGTCTCAGACGTCATTACAATTTGGTTGATTTTAGTTGTGCAAAACAAGAAAAAACTATTTATTTTCTAAGATACAAGGTATAGAATATTTTTGTTTTCGACAAAGTTGCTCAACTACCAAAAATGAACAACTCTCTCGAAGACACCAAAGCTCTATCTTCAATAGATACCGAAATAAAAAATAAAAACTATTTTTATAATAAATACTGCTTGCGACAAACACAAAGCGATCGCATCGTAGGCACAGGTAATATGAGGCATGTTTGGTAGAGATCGTCTGAAGTGAAAACTAGTATAGCAGAGTGTTCATAGAGAATTTTTAAGTTAAATGCTCTCGTCTGGATGGTTGAAACAAGGGTTTCCAGAACCGTTTATTACTTGCCAGTCTGACCATTAATTACTGTAATTACTTTGATTTTTTATTAATTACTTCGATTGCGGAAAAATTACATGAAATTATCAAAACTTACTTTTAATTCCAATTAATTACTGTAAATTACTTCGAAATTACTCATTATTAAAGAATTTGTAGCCTGTTTTGGTTTTGGTTCATGCTTGATTTGTATTTATTTATACCCAGTCTACTAAATCGGGATTCTGAAACGGAATTCAATTCGAATCTTTCGCAAATTCCGTTAGAAATACGATGTTGTATTTGAAGCCTAATTCGTAAACGATTCGAATTTAATTCCGTTTCAGAAATCCGATTGAGTTGACTGGGTAGCACAGCGTAAGGGAGCGTTATTTTCTTACGTAACGCAAAAACTAATTTTCTACACAAATTTAATAAATCTAGTAAACCTTTTCAAAACATCCAATGCGCCATAGGTTTCCTATGTTGATTGCAAGTTCATTGGACCTTTTTAAAAAGCAAGCAAGACATTTCCTCCAGCAGCAGTGCGTTACGTAATAAATTAACGCTCCCTAAAAATTCTAATCCGGGTTCTAGTAGTTATGTTTGAGAGTGTAGCGAGCCGATATCTGAAAGAGTTGGATTTTCTAATAGAATTCTAACAGAAATGTAATTACATTCTAACAGAACCAGCTCTGCTAGAATATTTCACGAATATTTCTTGACTGGGCAACTTTTCTGCTAACGAAGCTTACACTGTAACTGAAAATCGCACTTTGCTGAGTTCGTTTTCGCACTTTTTCATACGATTTTTTCAGTTCAACTACGATAACACTTTTTTGTGTAATCGCAGTCGAACTGAAAAAACCGTATGAAAAAGTGCCAAAACGAACTCAGCAAAGTGCGATTTTCAGTTACAGTGTACCTTGCGTTTTCAGTTCAATTGTTCATTCGTTGCATGCGCTTTCTTGCAGTTAGACCTACTTCGTTAGAAGCACGGATTTATAAACCGAACGCAAAAATCAAAAATGGTAAGAATTTTTTCAATAAAACCTACTAAAAAGCGGATCAAACATCGGTCTAGGCCCCAAAATCAACATTAAAAGTAGGAATTCATTCGCATACTTAACCAGGTTAACTACATGTTCAAACTTGTGTCTGGTCTATTCCGGAAAAGATCCGGAAGCAAAGTTGTAGGGTCATGGGTAGGGGGCAGAATTGTCCATCCTTGGTTTTGGGTTTTGATTGGACCAAACATGGGCCAACTATTAGGCAAGCACCTCACCGAAAATTACGTTGAATGAATTACCCAGAGCAACATATGAAATCTATGACCGAGCCATGTAGCCAAGTGGTAACGCTTCCGCCTCGTAAGCGGTAGATCGGGGTTCAAATCCCGGCTCGGACCAACACAACTGGTGATCTTTTCCCCTTCTGGGTTCGATTGCTTAGTAAAGGGAAGGTAGTGTATCGTCACAAACTGGACCTTATCAAGACACCTTAGGAAGACGACCTATGGAATGTTAACATTAACATTAACATGTTAACATTAAGTTGATTAATAAAACTGTCACTGAAACCGCTTTGTAAATGCCGGCCCCGATACTCTTCACGGGTGTTCCCCTCAGGAACAGGGAAAGATTTACTTTTTTTTTACTTACATATGAAATCGGCACGTAAGCATTTTGAAATATATTGCAAGTTAGGCTTAAGGCATTTTTTACAAAAATCGATTTGTTAAAAAATAGTGGGCTTCCCCAGCTACCACCCTTTCAGGTTTTGTAACATAGTTACCTGGGATATTGAAAAACAGTACTTATGAGCCGTTAACAAATTATGCTCCAGATTTTTTAATTTTATTTAAAATTTGCAAATTTCTTTCCAAAAACATGGAAAGTTTATTCAATGTTAAGAATAATATAAGTTACCAAATTTCAAGGGACTATCAAGGACCTTTGAGTTTTTGTTGTTGATTTTATTAAAGGGAACCTAACCCTTGGCACAGCGTATTTCCTAGAACAAACTTAAGATAAAAAAAAATCGGCAAGTCTGATATTTGGCACCATGAAAGAAGTCAAAATATTTCGTCGGGGGGTCTAGAGCAACTTTTTTTTTAATTCGAAGTAAATAGCTTTTTTTTTGGAGATTCAAGGAAAGTCAAATTGTGTGGTTCCGTTCAGGTGATGGAATTAAATAATAATTGTTATAATTTGTAGTTGTCGTGGTCGGTTCGGGCTTGTTTTAGAGTTGTATGTTTTTTGGAGTAGTGCGTGGCCAAATGGTTACGCTGTCCGCTTTGTAAGCGGATGATTCTGGCTTCGATTCCCATCTGCTCCAACCTTCCATCGGATGAGGAAGTAAAATGTCGGTCCCGGCCTTGGTTGTTAGGCCGTTAAGTCATTCCAGGTGTAGGAGTCGTCTCCATGCCATAAGTACAAACAACACACCAAACCAAGCCTACTCCGGTGGAATCGCTGGCGGCGGTTGGACTCGCAATCCAAAGGTCGTCAGTCCAAACACTGGGGTAGAAGGTTCCTTGGAGTAGAAAGAGGTTTGGGTGCCCTCCCCATTCAAGCCTTCGGACTCCTAGGTTCGAGCAGAAACTTGCAATAGAGACCACAAAAGACCCGGGGGTCGTTAATGTGGTTGGTTTGATTTTTTGATTTTTGTTTTTTGGTGTGTCCGTCGCGCGAATAAGTGTGTTGTGCTGGTTCATTTTGTTCGGTTTCCTCCGGACAGTGTTGTGGTGACCGTGTTTTGACAGATTTCTAGACGTGTAGCAAGTCATGCTGGCATTTTTCACTCGGATAGCGGCTTTTGTTTTGATTTGAGATTTGTATGTGTAAGTGCGCGGTAGTGAATTTAGTCGAATCGGAAAAAGGGAGAGAGAAAATGAGAGATAGCTGAGAAAAGTTTGAAAGCATCACAAATCACTTTCGGTCGACTCACGACTGCTTTCCATAAACGGTTGTGGCAGGAGGATCAAATTTAACTTCCTGAAGGACGTCTGTCTCTAGCAACGATAACTGGTGAGTTCGTTCCTGATCAGAATACGGCGGAAAAAGCAAAAAATGAGAATAGTACGAATGTCGAGTGTCGTCTTTCGTGTCATTGGTTCTCGCGTAATCCCGTTGTTGTTTTCTATATATGTTTTTTTTTTCTTTCGTACTAGAAAAAGATAGGAATTACGAGTATTTTGCATTGGAATGGCGCGTGATTTCATTCTTTAATTGAAAGGAAATAACTACATATAAAGTTTAGTGTTATTTTTGTAGTTTCGTATTAATTTGCATAACAAATCGTTCAAAAATCTTTCTTGTATCCTCGCTGATTGGCAGGCACGCAGGCGGCTATGTCCTACCGTTAGGATGGCGCGACAATGTTACTGCCTCAAACCATATTGTAGTAAACAAATGTACAATTTTATCTATTAAATAATTTTCATTTTGGCATGTCTTTCCACAGTCGGCTGTCTAAGAATAAACAATTTCATTAAAAATGTAACAACAGTTAAACGGGAAATGTCTCATCCGCAGCATCCGATTGTTTGCCTTGAGAATAAAATATAATACCTTTCAACAAACACTATGATTTTGGGTCGCATCATCATCTTCTATGATGAATCCTGACCAAACACCCTATCCTACTAACAGGTTTTCAGGTTCCTGGCGCTCGTGGGGTGTAATCACAGATTAAATCAGCTGCCCTAGTAGCAACCTGCGCTAACTAACATTCCCGTCCCTTAAACTCGAGGTCTACAAACTGACATGGCAGGCGCCGTTGGTGGCCAATGACTGTTACCTATCCGCAACTGATCTAGTTTTGGCAATCATGGTGTTTTATCTTTTCAGTGCATTCATACATGCTGTTGATAAGGGAAACACCATTAGATTGTTGAAGCCTATGATCATTAGTGCTGAAAGGATATTACGGTTCTGTTCAGTAACGGAGGGACAACCATGGGTGATCTCTCATGATCATGCTCATGCTTTTAAATTCGAAGTAAATAGCTTTTTATGAAATATTCATTGTTTAGTAGTGTTTTTTGTTCAAAATTGTATCCGGGCAATCTGTTGCTGTATTTTCATGGAAAATTGTACAAAGAAAAGATTTTTATTCGATCGTATTAGGGTTTCCAGCTTGGATTATGTGGTTATTTCAAAGAAAGCTAGAAAACTGGCAAATTTGGACCGGAAACTTTTTATTGGAAGTTATATATTGGTCAAATATGTAAGTTAGAGTCTCCCAAGGCTTTGATGGATATGTACATGAATCCATCGATTATGAGCGACTTTTTTTTTAAAGATAAAACCTATGAAACCGAAAAAAAATCTTTAAAAAAAAGTTGCTTCAGACCCCCCGACGAAATATTTCGACGGAATATATCGGGAAAGAGCCCTTCTTTCATGGTGCCAAATTTCAGACTTGCCGATTTTTTTTTATCTTAATGTTCTCGAAAAAAGGTTGTAACAGACAAATTACCTTGTTTGCTAATTTTATCCGTTCTGCCCCGTACCCTGGAAATTGAAAACACTAAAAAAAATCATTGTAAAATTGCATGTAAGAGTATGCAAATCACCTTTGTGAGCAAAAGCATATAATATTGTATGAGAAAACGTGTACTCAAAAAGCATGTACGGAAGAAAAAAAATCTGGTTTTGCACACCCAGAAATAACGAACAGGCGAGTGATTACCAAGTCCGCGCCCCAACCCGCTCGGCTATCTAGCCGCTGTGAATATGGTAGCATCAACACCGATGAAGCTGTATATCCCCCGTACATCGTTTACAGTTAATACAGTATACGACGTACGGAAAACTTCCTGCTTGGCATTGATCCAATTAAAGTGGCGCGGACGCGGTAATATGAATATGACTCTCGCCGGATGGATGTTATAGGATGTTATTTTTGGGGTGTGCAAAACCTGATTTTTTTCGTCCTTACATGATTTTTGTGTATACATTTTTTCAAACAATATCACATGCTTTTGCATACGATTACCTTCAGATTGTTATAGGATGGTGACAGAATGTTTGCATTGATTACGATAGGCGTTTTCAATCCATTTAAGAAACTTAGAACACTCATTATTTTTAGGAAGACGAACAATTCTGGAAAGTGCTTCTAGCGAAAGGTCCAGTGCCAAAAGCTGTGAAGGATTTCCTTCAACACTGTGGTTACGACAGCTATGTGTCATTGTTGGCACTCGACGACATCGAGCTGAAGCAGCTAGCGGACGAGCACGGGCTGCGTCCGGGTCATCTTTCGGCCATCAAAAGCTACCGCGCATTATTCTTGGAAAACAGCTGGAGTAAACTAACTCAACAACAACCGAAGCAGCTCGCCACTAAGGCACCTCCTGTTGAAAAACCTATGCAGAATTTCCCTTCTGATCTCGTCCCTTTACTGATCAAAAGATTTCAGCAGAGACTCGCTCAATGGGTGAGCGTCGAAGCCAAAGAGTCTCACCGTACAACCCGAGCCGACGATTTTAATGTTAAAATACTAAAGAAACAGTTAGAAAAGAAAGTCGCAGTGGACTGTCCGTTCTGCGGCACCCAAATCATGTTATTTTTTAAAATGACGGGAGAATCTTCATTTAACGTCATCATTTCGAACTACACAAAGCACTACCTGTCCAACCACCTGCAATGCAACGACAAAGAGAAAAAGAAGCAAACAAGTTTGCTCAACATTTTCGCAACAAAAGGTAATATTTTTTTATCTTTTTTTTATTATTATTAACTGCATTTTATAAATTTTAGCTCCCGTCACCCAGGAAGAACAAAACGTCGCAGATAACGGAGAAACGGACGCAGGTAGTTTTAATCTGTAGTTAAAGACGATTCGAACGTATCATACCAAGAAATATTTTCACAAATATTGTAGTTTTTTGCGAAGCGTTTGATATTGTATTGCATTCTGCTCTTATTGAAACAAACTGGTTTTGTTAATTTTTAATATTCTTTTCCAATCAAATCTGTTGTTCATTTGTCTTATTTTTAATGAGTTAAATGTGGAGCTGAATTCATTGTTATAAGTCATGTACGTAATTTGTTATTGAAGTAAAAATTCGAATAAAATAAGATAAACTTTGACTAAATGCTGCTGGTTGAAAACAATCAATGAATGATGGTCATTAATAAAAAAAATATCTTTTCAAGCATTTTTTTTAAATTTATTTTAATTCTTTTAAAGACAAATCCAATGTATCAAAAGCGTAGATCCTTTAGGCCGTAGTAGAATAGTAGTTTAAGCAATATCCAAAAAAGTTACAAGCTGATTTGATACCGTGCGGGCCCAATAGCACGCCATCTAGCGAAAAGGAGAGTACGTCTCCCCGGAGGAAACCCTGTACATCGTTACGTTCCCCAAGGGACACCAACCTAAGGCAGGGATGCCTACCGGAACAAGCGACCGAACGTGACCCTGTGCAGGACATGCTTGCAGCAGGGTCATGGAACCAGGAACTATCACCTCAAAAGGTGGTGCAACAACTGTGGGGGTCCCAACAAGACGAACAAGTGCGAAGCACAAGACGAGCCGAAGCGATGTGCTAACTACTTTGGAGCACACGATTCCACGGACCGCAGCTGCCATACGCGTGCGGATTTAGTCAGGAAGCTGCAGCAGACGTCGAACCAGTAGCCGCCAGTACGAAAGGCGGAGAAGTAGAGTCCGGCGTTCCTCGCCGGCGGAGCTCCCTCCGCTGCCGGGTTTGTTCCCGGATGAAAAACAAAAGGATCGTCCTCGACCCGCAGAAAGGAGCAAAGAAAACACTGGCCCTCGCGCCGGAAGAACCATGAAGGAAGAAGCCGATTTTCAACGAGTACAGCGCCACAGACCACAGCTGCCCTACGCGTGCGGATTTATTCAGGAAGACGTCGAACCCGTAGCCTCCAGTACGAAAGGCGGAGAAGCAGAGTAAGGTAGTTCCGGCGTTCCTCGCCGACGGAGCTCCCTCCGCTGCAGGGTTTGTTCCCGGACGAAAAACAAATGGATCGTACTCGACCCGCAGGAATCAGCAAGGAAAACACTGGCCCTCGCGCTGGAAGAACCATAAAGGAAGAAGCCGATTTTCAACGAGTACAACGCCAGGTTGAAGCCTGTGATATTTGTTTAGACCAAGCATACGTCATTGGTTACCTGGTGTGCAATTATGGAGTAAAATGAGTTTGTTTTTGTTCTATGTTATATATTTCTAGACTAAACTTTCAAAACAACCTATGAGTCATGGATTTCCTATTCAGTTAACACCTATTAAAAAAACTTATTTTTGATTTTTAACCGACCCTCAGTACTATCCTGGTCACAGTACCAAAGAGGACCTAATAAAATAAGTTATCTAATCTAATCTAACCTTAAGCAGCCAGTCTTTCGAGGGCATCCTGGAGAATCACTTAGGTAGATTAACACCTAGTATCTTCTTGCCATTATTAACGTTTGCAGTACCCCATTGCATTAGAGTACATTGGAACATAACAAACGTTGAAGCAGCCAGGCCTACTGCGTAAAGTTAACCGCAAAAATGATTCGTTGAAAAGGATTGAATATGAGCACGAATGTTCAATCAAAAATACAGTTCTGAAAGAAAGGGAAAAAGAAACGTAGGAATCCGCGGTTCACGTTCCTGTTTGTTTGAGTTATGAATCATTGAGAGGCACCATACTAAGAAGTGCTCCAGGACCCTCTGGAATGGGACATTGTATTTGCATAAATGCGCTATAGTCACTACCACCAATTAAACAAGAAATCTAGTAGAAATCAGTTCTGTCATGAGAGTTTAAGTGCATACCATATTCGCAGAACAAAAATTTTAAAAATATTTGTTGGAATGAATCAAAACAGATTATTATGCATAGTTTTTTAACAATATATATTTTTTTAGAGCCTGAGAACATAAACGCAAAAGCTGGATTTGAAAAAATCAAGCGAAATAGATCAAAATCCCGCCTGTTCAATTTGAGCACTGGTTTTGATATTAAACAACCAACGATCTTGGAGCACTTTTTGACAACGGAACCAACGCTCGATAAAACTGGACACGCTTCTGCACTCAATAAGACTTCTAGCACTGTTATTGCGTGCGATGAGCCACGGCGGTGCGACAACGAAAACTTTGAAACGATTAACAATTATTATCTGGAATGTCTAGTGAAAATTTGCCACCGAGAAAATCAACGAAAAAAAATCATTTACTCAGAGGAACTTAAACGTTTTGCCATGTGCTGCTACATTACCGGAGGGCGAAGCAACTACATCAACTACTTGAGGCAGTTGCATCTTCCAGCAGTGTCTACACTGTTCAACTATTTTTCGAGCGTAATGCAAAATATAAGTGAAGGAGCGTTGAGGATCGACGAGTTGGTTGCGTACAAAGACAAGTTGAAGTTGTCGAATTATGTTTTTATATCTGAAGACGCTACAGCAATCACCGCCAAGGTCGAGTACGATGCGAAGCAACAACGAGCCATCGGAGTTGTTAACCCGATTGATGACCATACTGGATTGCCAATAATAAAAAAATCGATACTGCGAGAAGCTTTAGACATTAAACGGCAAGCTCAAACTGATCAAATTGCATCAGATGTTAATGTTGTAATGTGTACCAGCTTATCTGCAAATGCAGCACCGTTTTGTTTGCTGGCGTATGGCGTAGGAAAGTCTATGAACGCGATATCATACGTGGCAAGAAATAAGCACATAACAAATGAACTAGCGAAGCGCGGAATCATCAATTTAGGGTGCGCTGGAGATGGCGCGGCTGCTAATTCTTGTGGAATGAAAATCATCAGCAATCTGGGTCAACAGCCCAATGAATCAGTCCCGAGCGCTTACAAACAGTATTTTTTCAGCATCATGCGAAATCCTCCGTACTGCTTTCAAGATCACACCCACGCTGGCGGCAAATTGAAAAATCGGCTTCTAACGGTTGGCAAAGTTTTGAGACTCGGTAAGTGATTGAAATTGATGTTTGAAACAAAATTAGTCAAAACCAGTTGTCAAGCTGATTTTTGTTGAGATAACAACCACTGCCCCCTCTTTTAGTTGCGCTACTGCGCTCGACATGAGTGACGTGCTCTTCCAGCTGTCACAGTCTGTTTATATGAATAAAAAGTCTTTTTCAACCGCTTTGACTGTACGCACGCGTTTTCGTCGTTCCTCCTGTAAGCCAACCGAAACCTCTTGAATTTTGATGTTTCTTCCCCATTGTTAGACAATTTCCTAACACGTTGTTTCATGCTTTTGACAGCTGTCAGTCGTTCCAATTAGCGAATTCGGATTCGCTCATCTGCATGCGGTTCCATTCGAATTAGCGAATCCGCTCTGTAATTGGGCTGCACACTAGCGCTACCTGCAGTCATGTTGCGAAAGCATGATCTTTTCGGAAACCAAATTAAGCGTGTACCCATTTTTCTCTAATGGTACGTTCGTTTGAACAGCCAGTGTGGCACTGAGTGCCGCACTCGTCGGTGCCAGTTTTGGTTCAAACGAACATTCTTTTTCAGTGTGCATGGAACTCGCATGAAACTGAAAAAATATCGAGTGCGGCACTAGAGTTTCAGTTTCAAGATGGCGGCGAAACTCGTGCGGAACTAGCGCGAGTTTCTTCAAAGAAACACTTTGACAGCTCTGAGTGCGGCACTCAGTGCCGAACTAGCCATCAAACGAATGTACCATAAGTGTGTAGGAATGAAAACTGACATATATTCGCTTTGGATTTTTTTTCTCATCCTCATATGCCCAGGAAATTTGTTAAAGATGGGCTAGAAAGTTAATTACAATATTCAGCAGCATGCTTAAATATGAGAACCGAGTAGTATTGTTAATTAGATTTTGGTTAACCGCGGTAAATTATCTTAAAATATTTCGAACTGTCAAAAATCCACCAAACATTTACCACACTGATACTCTATCAGTTTGCAGCAAAGCTAAAAGACGCGTGTCGCCACCTATGAACAAATATAGTAAACCTATGAATTTTAGAAAAAATGTGTTTTTTCCTTCTTAATCAACATTTTTATAAAAATTATGCCAGATTCGGATGAGAAAAATTATTTCCAACAATTTGGTGTATAACTTTCCAATATTTGTTTGATTTTTCTATGAGAAAACTGTAAATTTAGAAAAAGATAGTAATTTGGACTATTTGGCAAGAAAGTCTGTCAAAAATCAATACAAATTGTTGAATATACGTTAACACATCTGTTATCAACTATATAACTGGTTATTTCCTTGATATATACAGGGAAACTCATTTTTTTGTGTTCCAAAACATGTTTTTTTAAAAAAAAGGTCACAAATTTTTGCGCGCCCAAAAGTTGATGTTCAATATTTGAAAGCAAAAAAATTTTCTCGTCTTTTGCAACCAGTTTCATGAAGATTGATGCAGGGAATCATGAGAAATAAGCGATTTTGTTCTTTAATCGGCAGAAAGGCAAAAGATTTTAGGTAAGTAACCTCATTTTGGCGCCACCTACATTTGAAACGCAGTCGCGCTGCAAAACCTCAATCACACAAAAAACTGTGGTAGAAAAGTATCCACCGCGGTCAATTTTTGACAGTTCGACACCAACGAAGTGTTTCAAGAAAATCTACCGCGGTTAACCAAAATCGAATTAACAATACGGCTCCGGTGTGATGGGTAAGGCCATAGAATAGAAGTGTAACTTGGAGTGAAAACAAGATGGCGACGTGTTTCAAAAGGCCCCCACGATTTTTTTCACTTCTCACTGTTCTGACTTCACAGTGTACCTTGAAGTGGTATAACTGGTGGTATAATTCACTGTAAACAAACGATTACAGTAGAGCTCCGCTAATTCGGCAATTTCGAAAAAAAACTAAATTTTATAATCATATTTTCCAGTTTAAAACTATAAGTACCGCCAACTGTGGTGAATTGGGACTACGGTCTGAATAGGGACAGCAACTTTAAAAACAGTTTAAGAACGAAACACGGATTTCGAAGATTAGTAATAAATTGGCAATATTTATTCGAGCAGTTGTTTGGGTGGGTAGCACTAGCGTGCCCAGATCCTCAAGGAAGGTGGGGCAACAATATGAGCGTTTTGAAAATTTCGTCGTTTATGGACTTGTATAACATTATTTTTTTTAAATTCTTAGCATTTTCCAAAATAAAAGGATGAGAGCTTCGAAACAACTTGTTGAGTTTTTATATTATTGTGATATTTCATTGTGTTATTGTTATAAGGCCGTTGCAAATATTTGATGAAGTTTATGTCCCTCGACTCTGACCAAAGTCGAGGGGGGGTGGGGGGGGGGGGGGGGCAAAAAAATAAAAAAGTATAAAAATTGAAATTACGAGCCATGGTTTCAACATTTTGATGGAAAAAAAAAAATTTTGCGAAAAATAAAATTTTTGCGGTGCTGTACATTGCAATTTCATAAAAATTCAAAACATTTTCAAACATGCCCAAACATGCTAAATATGATTATCAATGCAGAAAAATGCATTTTAGATTGTTTTCAGTTGATTAGACTTCTATTTTCATGGAAATTTTGAAGTTTATAGGAAAAATATTTTTTTTGCCCCCTGATTTTTCAGACCAATTTTGAAGGGGGGGGGGGGGCGACATAAACTTTGTAAAATATTTGCAACGGCCTAACTATACATTGATATATCTTTTAATTCATAACATTGATTATTCATTTTTTATCATATATAATTATATTTCAAACGCCTAACCCCCCCCAAAAAAAACTAACCCCTCTCAAAAAATATCCCAGGGCCTTCATATATTTTATGGACTGGATGAGGGAGTCGTGGATCGCCTGGCCCAAGTCACATGAATGTCATTATCTATTTAATCATATCATAACAAATGGTTGGATATAGAATGATAATCTTCTAAGGTCCTTAAGATATAAGTCGGTTACTAACCGAACCGTCTCAGTTGAAACATACTGTGGTCATGGCCAAGTCCTGCCAAGACGGGGGTACTAATACATACATACATACATACATACCCCCTTGGCAATTTAAGAACAAATTTCTGAGGATGGTGGGGCAACTGCCCGATGTTGCCCCACCCTGTGCACGCTAGTGGTGGGTAGATTTATTTGCTTGGTTCTCAGATGTTCAATTTTCTTGCCTTTACCAACTCCTTGGACTTTCGCTTCTTCTTCGTTGTGTTGGCTAAAACAAAATTAGAATAACTAAATTTCAAGCCTAATTAAAAAAAAAACGTTACTCAATCCACCTTGAGGTGGCTGATGCCTTCCTTACATTAATGCAGTTTTATTTTCTACTAAATAGCATCGCAAATACAAATTCAATTAAAACATCATCTAATCATAACTTCTCTAAACATTGTCAGAACTTTTGAAGTACTTTTCTAAACTTCATAATATTTACTAGGGCCTGATGGGAACCCAAGACGGATCGAACCGGAGATAATTGAGTGCAGTTTTTTGGTGCACGGACTTACAGACATACACACGCACCAACATTTGTTCAGAATTTGATTCTGAGTCGTTAGGTATACGTGAAGGTGGATCTACGAGGTTGAATTAATAAGTTCACTTTTTGAGTGATTTTATAGCCTTTCCTCAATAAGATGAGGAAGGCAAAAATAAACAAAACGGGTCACAAAATGCGTTTAACATTATAGTTATGCTACTGTCACAAAATTGCAAGCATCAATGCATAAATAATTTTTTAGATCTGTGTACCCAAAAGTTTAAAATTTGTTCAAAGATTAAAAGCCTATATTTGAAATAAAATAATAAAAAGAAAAAACGCGATGCAGATAGTTTACAAATTACAAGTTTGTTCAATGAAAATCTGAATCTGAATCTGAAAAAAAACATTGCTTAAACTGCTGTCCCAATTCGCCCCATGTGTCCCGATTCGCCCCAGATGACGGTACCGCTGCTTCAACCGTTTACAATACTCTTTGCCACAAATAAATAAATATTGTCTTATCCGTAATCACAACCAATTCGATCCATGCAGTTTCAAATGAATGTAAGTAGTTTTTTATTACAAAACAATGTTCATTATTTTAAAAAAGGACACTACATAATAATGCTCCTTTTATTTTGCTTTTGATTAATTTTGGTTCGTTGTCTTTTTCGCTGAACATTGCTATAAAAACCATTGAAAGTTTTTTTAAACTTTTTAAAAGTTCAACCTTTCCAAATTAACGAGGTTTGACTGTAGCCCAAGCTTGCATAATTATACCAGATTTTATCATGGCGAAGCTGGATTGTTGGTACAAGATGACGGCAAATCGGTGGCTACGACAAATCGTTGCAAACTTTTTAAATAATGTTATAAACATTGCTTTTTCTAATTTTTAATTTTAAAGGTATTCAGTGATATGTGATCGCTACGTTATGCATTATTACGGTAAACTTATCCTTTCGACTTGCACGACGCGTCCTTAAATTGCTCAGGGAGGAAATGATCGGAGCAGATGAACAGGTTTTTCACCGTCCACAGCATTTTGGGATCGAAGAGTAGCGACCAAGCAACAAATTCCGAACTGTGGGAGACATTTTAAGCATTGAGCTATCCAAAATTAATTCGACATTGTTTTTCCTAAACTTACACTAGTTCAATTGTTTTGCAATCATAAGTTTACAAAAAATGCAAGATTTGAAGAAAACAAAAAATTAAGCGAAAATAGTAGTTTATGCAACAAGTTGCAAAAAGAGGATTTTTTCAGCACGAGTCGTACATTTATCCAACGAAGTTCACCGAGTTGGATAAATACGACGAGTGCTGAAAAAATTAAGTTTTGCAACGAGTTCCATACAACATTTTTTGCAATTCCGAAAAACCCATTGAGTGCAATTTCAAGTCAAATTTTCAAGTATTTTGTCGATAAATCGTTTAAATCAAAAAAATTATGAAAAGTGTTACTTTTCGAAACAAGTGCTGAAAAGTTAAACTTTTCAGCACCCATTTCAGTGCTGAAAAGTAGAACTTTTCAGCATTTATTTTGTAAATTGTTGCTATTCGATTCTGTTATTTTTGGTACAGAAAAGTAGGCTATTTCGTCGTTCAAAAATGACAGGAAAAGTAAGTTGTTTCGCGACGGAATTGCAAAAAAAAACTTTTTGCAATAATAAATATCGAAAATTCCAAAGATCTTTAAATCTTTAACCAGGTCCCAGTACCGAAAAGAACAGAACAAAAATAATTTTAAGAAAAAATGCAGATTCGCCAATATGAATAGAACTGTTATTGAATTAGCAAATCTGAATTCGCGAATTGGAACAACTGACAGCTGTCAAAAGCTTAAAACCACGTGTGTGTGTGTGTGTGTGTGTGTGTGTGTGTGTGTGTGTGTGTGTGTGTGTGTGTGTGTGTGTGTGGTCCAATCCAATACCCGCTAACCGGTAGCGAAATTATGGGAAAGTATAATTTGTATCAGACTTTGTATATGCCGAATGCTGATACAACTTATCTCAGTCCTGGGTATTAGGTGGTGATAGCCCTCGCGCTGCTTCCAACGATCCATTTCAGAATGGCAGAGATCCTAGCGGCCCAATTCCGAGGTCGTTGGGCATTGTCCGGCCCCGCCTTAACATAGAAGCAAGCACCAGACGGATCCTTGATCTATCTTAAGACTCCCAATCCTTTCTGGCAAATCAGGGATCAGAGCGTATTTAATATGAGAAGAATACAACATGTTTTATAACCTTCAGATGGCCGACTGGTTAGAGTCCCAGACCATCAATCCAGAGGTGTGAGTTCGAATCCCACCTGATTCAGTTTCGTTTTTGTTCAATTCCTGATTCCAAATTTCAAAGGTACCGACCGGGATTTGATCCCTGAACCTTCTGCTTATGAGGCAGAAGCCGTAACCATTAAGCCACGGAGCCGGTTCTGTCAAAAGCTTAAAACCACGTGCTCGAAAATTATCGAACAATAGAGGAGAAAAGCAAATCGCGACAAAATTTTGAGGCTAGGAATTTTGACAGGTATGATTTTCATAAAGTATTCGCCTCCTTTTCTCTCCCACAGAAAACTGGGGACAATGTAGCTGTCAAACTAGGCCAAACTGTTAAAGTCACTCACAAAATGAACTTTGAGTGATTTGAGTGATTTCTGACGTCACGATTTTCTCCTCAATAGAAATGAAGAGATTCGTTTTTTTAAGAATAAAATTTGATTTTCAATTGCAATGATGTCAGTTCTTTGGCAATGCGATGCAAAAATGGTGGTAAAACAAATCATATAACAAATCAACATATATGTTGATTAAAAATAATTTTCAAAACGAAGTTTAAAAGCGCTGTGAATGTTAAGAACCATAGAAAAATATAGCAGCAGACTTTCCATACTGCCCCTTTGTCTGCGTGTTTCACTCCCGGTTTGTTGATGCTAAGAATAAAACAAATTTTAATTAAATTCTTCCGAATAAAAATCAATAATGGTGTTGTTGCCACCTTTAGCAACACTTTCTTGAAATTATGCCAGAGTAGTGGTATAATAAAGTATACCATCGCCGATACGCGGCGCTACTTGTTCTTGAGAAAAAAGTGATACAACTTGTTTTTGACAGTTGGACTTCTATTCTATGGTAAGGCGCAAATAATTAAATAGTGTCCTTCTGGATGAGCCGCGTCAGAAATGAGTTTGAATCCCGTGAAAGGGTCTGTCTTATGAAATGAACTAAAAAGTGATACCACCAACGTTCAGCTCGATCCACTACGACGAGGAGGAACAGGTACCAGATCCGGACGCTGCCCGTCGCGATTAACCTCATTCAGGTTGACCGAGGCCAGCTTCTGGGCTATGATTTGGCGTTCCAGCTTTTCAAGTTGAATCGAGGATTTCCGAAATCCAAAAAGGAGAAGGGGGAGAAGGAGCAGATTCCGCACTTCTAGCATGGTTCCGTGAATTGTTTATTGCACCGTTTTTCAGCACGTCCGTTCAATTTAGTTAAACGGAGTGACAATATCATTGACTTGAAACAATGAAATAAAAAATAGCGCTACCAAAGCGAATGGATGACCACAGTATCGTGGTCTTGTATTTAAGCTAGTGGTTTCATTCATGATTTTGATGCAACCACCGAGGGCTCCTGGGATCCAGTTGGCCCCCAGCCAGTTACGTTTTTATGTTTCAATTGTATTAAAAAAAAATCATGGATTTTCCGTACTGCATAGCCTTAGCTCCACTCGCCAATTTTCGAGTGGTCCGCTGCCTTCGGTCCATGCGTTTGAGGATAACGTATCGCGGCGATACGTTATTCCCTTGAATTGATGGATTAATAAATAAATAAATAAATACACACTTTCGCCGAGCTCAATTTCAGCGCATTCTCCTCCTCTTCACAGATTGACTTCTAGTTGACCTCTTCGTCGTTTAATTTGTACTTCACCAAAACTACGGTCATTCTCGAGACGCGCACCGATCTGGCTAATGGTGAACTTCTTCTCAAGAGAGAGCTAGCTGTGATGCCCTTTGAGCGCATCCCACGTCTTTTTCGCCGTCAGTTTTTCTCGGATGATAGGACACTGGTTTTTCTCCACTCTCAACTGGATCGTGGTAAGGGCCTTCTCGTCTCCTGCCGCCCACGCATTCGATCCACGCCTGTTACGGATCCACGTTTATTTCCCTAATTTATTGTGTGTGTGTGTGTGTGTGTGTGTTTTTTTACAAGGTCGGAATCTGCTACCAGACACCTGAGAATTAATTTCTCAGGTAGTGTGGGGTTGGGAAACAATGAGTTACCCACTAAACCAGTCCTGTGTGTGTGTGTGTGTGTGTGTGTGTGTGTGTGTGTGTGTGTGTGTGTGTGTGTGTGTGTGTGTGTGTGTGTGTGTGTTCCCAATCCAATACCCTCAGACCGGCTGAGAAATTATGGGAAGGTATAGTCTGTATCACACTTGGATTATGCTGATACAGCTTATTGAAATCCCGGGTATTAGGTGGTGTTAGCCCTCGCGCTGCTTCCAACGACCCGTTTCAGAATGACAGAGCTCCTTGCGGTCCAATTCCGAGGAAGTTGGGCATTGTCTGGCCCCAATCCTTGTTTCACTTCAAACGCCCAATCCTTGTAGTTCAAACTACATAGCTTTCCGATTCGTTCAAATTTCATCGCGATCTTCAGCAACACTTTTCATGAGTACTACGCCGTGTACATGTTTCTGATCCACCGGTCGTTGATTGATAGGGTGCCAAAAGATTTGCATCGAATTGCACAACTTCTCCAACAGAAATATATTTTGTAGAATCAGCCTATGCGAGGTTTAAGTTCACAATTTGTTCACAATCTTGTTGTTGTTGAATATAATCAACAAAATTTTGCGTTTAATCAAACCAAGATCCATCTCCATTCCACAAGAATCATTCGTTGTTATTAAAAAGTTGCTTTCGCGTTAAGCTAGTTTTTTGAACCAACTAAATGTTTTGTTGAATCGAATCATAGGACAAGCGGAGAGGATGTTGAGCCGCTGTCAGTGCGAGCGACCTCCATCAGCTTGCGGTTGTGAGAGCAGAAAGGAGAACTCGTAAGAAAGCGTGTAAAATGAGACAGAAGATTCTCTCCGTACTACCATGGTTAATCTAGTATGCCTTATTTTTCTGTGTGCTCTTGTTAGGCCGTCGGACAGGT
This sequence comes from Culex pipiens pallens, assembly GCF_016801865.2. Lineage (NCBI taxonomy): Eukaryota > Metazoa > Arthropoda > Insecta > Diptera > Culicidae > Culex > Culex pipiens. The sequence continues at coordinate 6,580 of NW_026292912.1, read as the reverse complement.
CAAAGAATTAATAAACACAGATGCTATTACACAGCTTCAAAGGAAATGGGTTAAGGAACAGCTTTTCGAATGCCCAACTAGCTAGCTTTTTAAAAATGCGAAAGATTTGAGCTCCCTGATATCACGATTTGGCTGCACTCGTATACGATTAACCTAACTTCTTCCATTTGTTCACGATCCCGTATGGTGTTCCACAGGACAGTCACTTAGGTCCACTTATCTTTATGTTGTTTATCGATGATCTCTACCACCAAATCCGAGCCCATAGCCTGATACCAGGTAATGAGAAGGCTTGCCATAAATGCTGCTACAAGTGGTGGCCACGTGTGCATATCACATCGCGGGAGAAACACTTCTGGCAATATTGACAAATAATTAAGGTGTGAGATGTCAGATGTATGGAGGGCAAGTATAGACTCGGGTTTTCTGTGGACACTTCCGCGGTTGTGCTGCACACAAAAAAACATTACTGTGATGACAAAAGTAATTTACTCTTGAATTAAAAAGTGGTTAAAATTTGCTACATTAAAAGTTTTTTTCTAATTTTATAAATGAAAACTTTTAGTGCTAGAGTTTTTGAAAATCTCATTACTAACTGATTTAAAAGTTTTAACTTTTAACACGACTATATTTTTTTTTTCGTTTTGTCATTCTCGTGTAACCGTGTACGTCCCAAATATAAACAAACATTTCGGTAGTTCCGGTGGTGAGTTAGTGCTGGAGAGTCCACGATGCGAATCAAAGCCGAATGCGGCCGCAGCCAGGAATCGAACGCGGACGCCTTGGTGAGCCAAAACAGCAGCAGCGGAACGCTTTCGAAGGAGGGTGGTGCGGGTGCGAGACTAGGTCGAGGGGTTGGTTTTTCGAAAAGGAAAAGGCCAGCTTCCTGCAGCTGTTTCTCGACCGGAATAGGTGAGAAGAAAGCTTGTGTGCTTTGTGAGGTTTGATTTTGTTTGTTTATGTAGGTCGCCTTTTGGCCGGTTGCCGAAGATTGCAGGGGATGTGGATTTGCACTAGTTGTATTTGGTTGTGGTGGCCCGGAGTGGGTGGCTGAAGGTCAATTCTCACGCGAACTGGGACGGGATCATCGAGGAGATGGCGCAGCCAAAGCGTTGCGTGAACAACGAAATTGAGTGGAAGCAGATTTACATTTGGTTTTTGGACAAGTACGAAAAAGTTAGTACGTACACAGAACCGGTTGTTGCGTTTGGAACGGAATAGTTAAACGATCGAATTGAATTCCGTTTCAGAATTCCGATTGAGTTGACTGGGCAAGCGTCCGCTCTCGTCTTGAAAGGAGAAGGTCGCGAGAAAAGACCTCCGCGTGTGTCGCACGATTTTGGATCGCACAAGCGGATTCCTCGCAGAAGATTGTTCGGCCTTCGTTCGGCGGCTGAAATCGCGTAATCGCCGTAAGTCGCGCATCAGTGGGAGCGGCCGCTCGGATTGGACGGTCTCTGAAGATGCCGCAAAGTGAGCTACGTTTTTAACGATCAGAATCGCCAGGGGAGAAGGCCACCGCCTTACAAAGGCGCGTCAACTCCGAACCAATCTCTGGAAGTCACCCGAAAGGAGGTCCCGTGGAAAGAGGAATTAACTAGGTAAAAAAAAAGAAGCCGTTCTGCTCAGAATAGTCGCACTAACCGTAGAAAATCATTCACAGAAGTCACAGTGCCAATCTCGCTGTGGGAATCTGTGTCGCGAAAGACTCATCTTTAAAGAACGCCGTCAAAAGCAAGGTAAACAGTTGCACTAAGGTCCCGCATTACAGTTCTGACCCATTGCCTTCCTCAGGCCCGAAATATTCACAGGAAGCGCAACACGCACGCGCACACCCCGTCAACCAGAACGCAAAAGGGACCGTTGTAAAAACCGGCCACTAACATTGTTTTGTTTGGGGCTTTTTCTGTGGGTGCTCGACATCGGCTGCTGGAGGCTGGTGCACGTTTGCTGACGAGCGATGGAACATCCCGTCGGCAAGCACACGGAGCGGTACGAGTCGCCGCCCCGGCACGGCGTACGTACGTCTTTGAGGGCGCTGGGCGAGACAACGCTAGGCGTTGTTCGCGAGAGCGCAGAAGGGAGCAGCCTGGCAAGCTGTGGTCGCACGTGGGTATGCTGTAACACGTGGCGGTCAAAGGGTGAACTTTCGAGCCGGCACGCACGCCGACGGCGGAATTCAGGTTGCAGCAAAAGTGAGTGCTAGAAATTAAGCGGGTGCGCACCACAGAAAAAGAGCCCCAAGGGCGGGAAGAAAGAGCACACGCGCGAGAAGCGTCATCTTTGCGCATGTTAATATGTTGAATGAAATAATATGTTTTGAGCGCATTTTTGTTGGGTTTTGTTGATTATTTATGGTGCAGCCTGAATGTCGCTTCTTTGTCTGCTAATTTTGAGATTTACCGCTTTAGTTAAGATAATAATGTAACAAGATGTTCTCTGATGGAGGCAGCGTGTGTAGATCGAGGTTCTTGAAGGCAACCGGCTAAATAATTGCTGAGATAGATGAAATTTGCATCTCCTCGGCTGGAAGTACGGCCGCGTGCCTTCGTGATTGTCGGACCTCCTTCGCATCCTTCGAACCGCGTGAGCCCTCGCCGTCCCCAGGTGTTGGAAGTTCCTCTAGTGCCACCAGTTGAACAGCGGGCAGCGTTGGAAAGTTTAGTTCTAGAGTTTTTTTTAAAGGTCCTATAAACAAAATTTTCAATTTTTGCTTGTTGGGTGTTTCTAGAACCGCCTAGAGTCAGGGGTATTCAAAAACACCCAAAAAGCAAAAACGAGAAATTTTGTTTAAAAGACCTTTTAAAAAAAACTCCAGAGTTGCTCCATAAGTTTTCGTTGCTGATCCAGGATTTGACGAAGCTGGCGCATGGTCCACTCGTCCGCCGGATCTTTTCCGAACAGCGAAGCTTCCATGGCGAACATAACCTTACCTGATCGCGGAATTTTCTTTGGCGAGAATCGCGGCGAATCCCGCGAGGAGTTGGCCACAATCCACGTCGCCAATTTTTATGCGCCGGGAGTGAGCAACAACAATGTTTCACGTAACAAAGAATATAGTTTTATTACACTAATTATTCTACTAAAAAAAACAAGTCTGCTTCAGCCGGCGCGCGTGCATTGAGTGGCGATAATACACGCTGATGTCTGTCGCGATGACAGCTTGACGTCGGAGGCGAATAGGGTGGCAGTTTATAAACAGTTTATAAACTAAAAAGCCGTATTTTGTAAATTTGTATGCCTCAATCTTACCCCAAACCCATGTGACCCATGTGTTATTGATGAAACCAAAGTATTAGGTTCAGAAATAAGATAATCAAGCAAATATACATCATTCTTAATTTTGTTTTGCTTTGTTTTTTTCAGGTAACTTTTTCGCGAGCGTGGGACATTTGCTTGTTCTAATACAAACAACCCCTGTTACGGAGCATGGACTCTCCGTTGGTGAAATCAAGACGATTGATCGGATGAATTTTAAAATAGTTGAGAAACTAATCAAACCACAAGTTACACAAGCACTTTCAAAGCATGTTGAGCAGAGCGAGGGTACTATACTCTACCTTAAACTGATTAATTACGTTGTTTCTTCGTTTATGGAGCCACATTTAACGGTTCTGGGCAGAGTTCGAAGAATATGGTATGCCATATTCTTTCTACGGTACTGGCGGACCTGGTTAGCCCGCGCTCGATTATCATTAGCAGACTTTTACATCACCCACAACGCTGAATTTTGCGTCGAGCTTAATGGGCACGAGTTACTGCAGATTATTCGGTACTGCCGCGACGAGGGCTGCCCAGAAGCGTTTTTGGCTACGTTTTTCCACTCTCAATGGAACGAAGCATTTTTTCGAAAAATCCGCTCGATGGGATCTACATTTTCAACAGTTGTCAACTTCTCAATCGGTGAATTCTTACAAAGAGTAAAGCGTGCGGAATTCCTCATCGAGTCTGATGTTCAACTGGAGCATAAAATGAACAAACAGCAGAAGCAGCGAGATATACATGTGCCACTGGCGATGCCGAGCGACGAAGAAATTGGCCAGGTCATTGAAGTGGCTAGAAAAGAAGCCGAGAAGGATCTTGCCTCGGTTGGCGTGACTTGTAATGCACCACCTACGTGTCACATTGCGCCTTCGAAAATTGTTTTCGATCCGAAACAATCAACTCCGGACATCGACAACGACAGTGACAGCGAGGAATCAAGCGAGGATTGTTTTTGCATAAATATGAGTGAATTATTTCCCAACATTAACTACGATGCTGAATTCAAAGATTGTACAAACGAATACGGTAAGTTTGATGGTCAGTTTGATTCAAATTGGATATTTTTTTCGTCTATTGTATTGTAAAATTTTGGTTAACCCATGGTTGCTACTGAAAAGGGATGCGACCAAAGACACAGATTGACACATCATCATTTCAATCAAATTATCCACCTTGCTCTGATATAATTGAGCGATCTGCCAAAACAAGCAAACGATAATCGCAACCAGAGATATTTTTTGCCAATCATTGATTGCGATGCTTGTGTCGGTAAAAGAAACAGACAGACAGATCTGATTGTTATTTTGGATCATCATTGATCCCTTTCATCTCGTTTCGGTGAGGGATGGAGAAATGCAAATCAGCGCAGGATGGCGATCACAAATTGGTCCATTAGAAAGCGATAGGCCCATGAACGCTAAAACTATGACCTCAAATAACTAGAAACTGGAAAACATTTCCTTGTTGTTACCTGGAGCAGAAGTGACTAATGTAGCAAAAAATGCAAAAAGACCGTTGTGGATTCGTAAACTAAGAGTGTGTCCTGTTCATGCTAGAGAATGTTTACGTATGGAATGAAAGGAATACACTTTTTGTTTACTAACCCACAACGGCTTTTTTGATTGTTTTGCTAGAAACTACAAAATGGTATTTTAACTTGATGAATAATACTTATCCCGAATTACACGTACAATCTTTTTTTTTACTGTTTATTTATTATCGTTAGTTATACAATATAATAGACAAACAAAATATCCATTTTGAAGGATTTTTTATTAATGTGCTTCAAAAATGTTAATGTGAACAATTTTTTACTTTTTAGACAAATCGTCTACGAAAAATGCTTTCGTAAAAATAAGGAAACACGATGGAACAGTTGTAATTGTCAAAGTGTTAACACTAGTGAAAATCTTTCGGAAGCAGCCGGCGAGATTAGGATCGGATAGACTACAACGTTTTGTTCGGTCCTATCCTGAACAAGACACCGAGGTCGTCATCGAGAAGTCGTCCGCACCTGGCATTTACTGCTCGATAAATATTGGGGATTGGTGCCTGTTTAGTGTCAAAAAAGACGACGTCCGAGTGGGACAGGTGCTGGGTTTCCAGTATAAAACACCGAAAGGCCGATACAAACCGTACAAACTGGAAACGGCCCCGGTTGACGGCCACAACGACGAACAAGCGTTGGTTGTGCACGGTAGTTTCTTTACAATCAAAAAAGATAATCATTTGCAAAATTGTTATTTTAAGTTTCCAATTTATGTAAAACGATATGCTGGACATATTAATACTCCTCAAAAGGAAGGAGGAAAACTTGTTTTAGATGAGAAGAGCAAAATCTTCGTTAATGAGCTTGCTGTCGCTTAATAGCAAAATCTCAGTGTGTATAATTTTACATAATAAATGTCGCTATGTTTACTACCAGTATTTCTTTTTAATGTCAAATTCCTTTTTAAAGTCCGAGTCGGAGCCGGCATGTTGTGACTAGCTAGAGTCGGAGACGGCGTCGCAATTCACCAAAAACCGGAGTCGGAGCCAGAGTCGGAAAATTTTCCCCAACTTTGTATGGGAGTTGTTGTTGGACTCGCACTCGGTCGAGTCGAGACTTTTTGGAGTTACAGTTTGCGAAGCCGGATGAACAGCAATTTAATTTGAAAAGAACTTAAATCTAAAAAAATATTCTTCGATCGGACTTGAAAAAATTCTTGGAGTTCCTTGGCCGTGCAATTTTAAAATTATCGCAGTTTTAGTGAACAAAGTAGATTGTTTGCCGTTTTCGTTGTTTTCCAGTTTTTTCACACGGCGCGCCGAAAAACTCAGTTTTTACTTTCAAAAAATTGTATCTCGAAATCCTGTTTATGATGTAACAAAAATGAGTTTTTGGAGGGCATTCAGGGGTTTGTTCCGGTGGGACTACTGAGCCCAAATCCCAAATATGAGCTTGATTGGACGCAACAAGACGTGGCGCTCCGCACTTGAATTTTAAATCGGATTTAACCAGTAAAAAGAGGTTTTTTCATAAATGTCCATTTTTGAGGCACTTTGGCCACTGAAGCGTTTATTTTCAACATCACTGGCATGTAGGCCAGAATATTCCGCAAATTTATATAACAAATAACAAATTACTTAAACAGGATTATTAATTACCATAATTACATTCAAAATTATCGTTAATTACTGAAATTACTAAATAATTACTTTAAATTACTCAAATTAGTCTGAATTACTCAAGTAATTAATGAATTACTCAATTATTGCTTAAAAAATAGAGTAATTCCTAATTATTTGCCAGTCTTGAAGCTTGCTGGAAACCCTT
>NW_026292911.1:0-26783 GCF_016801865.2 Culex pipiens pallens | reverse complement strand
TGAGGGCACCGGCCACTCCAGGTTGTGGCCACTACTGTCGAAATGGCCATTATTATGTTCAGTATCAAAAACCATGAATTTTGATACCCATATTGCCACAACTCGTATGTTTCTGTAAATGTCCCCCAGGCCCGGGGGAACCTTCTTTGAGGGCACCGGCCACTCCAGGTTGTGGCCACTACTGTCGAAATGGCCATTATTATGTTCAGTATCAAAAACCATGAATTTTGATACCCATATTGCCACAACTCGTATGTTTCTGTAAATGTCCCCCAGGCCCCGGGGGAACCTTCTTTGAGGGCACCGGCCACTCCAGGTTGTGGCCACTACTGTCGAAATGGCCATTATTATGTTCAGTATCAAAAACCATGAATTTTGATACCCATATTGCCACAACTCGTATGTTTCTGTAAATGTCCCCCAGGCCCCGGGGGAACCTTCTTTGAGGGCACCGGCCACTCCAGGTTGTGGCCACTACTGTCGAAATGGCCATTATTATGTTCAGTATCAAAAACCATGAATTTTGATACCCATATTGCCACAACTCGTATGTTTCTGTAAATGTCCCCCAGGCCCCGGGGGAACCTTCTTTGAGGGCACCGGCCACTCCAGGTTGTGGCCACTACTGTCGAAATGGCCATTATTATGTTCAGTATCAAAAACCATGAATTTTGATACCCATATTGCCACAACTCGTATGTTTCTGTAAATGTCCCCCAGGCCCCGGGGGAACCTTCTTTGAGGGCACCGGCCACTCCAGGTTGTGGCCACTACTGTCGAAATGGCCATTATTATGTTCAGTATCAAAAACCATGAATTTTGATACCCATATTGCCACAACTCGTATGTTTCTGTAAATGTCCCCCAGGCCCCGGGGGAACCTTCTTTGAGGGCACCGGCCACTCCAGGTTGTGGCCACTACTGTCGAAATGGCCATTATTATGTTCAGTATCAAAAACCATGAATTTTGATACCCATATTGCCACAACTCGTATGTTTCTGTAAATGTCCCCCAGGCCCCGAGGGAACCTTCTTTGAGGGCACCGGCCACTCCAGGTTGTGGCCACTACTGTCGAAATGGCCATTATTATGTTCAGTATCAAAAACCATGAATTTTGATACCCATATTGCCACAACTCGTATGTTTCTGTAAATGTCCCCCCAGGCCGCGGGGGAACCTTCTTTGAGGGCACCGGCCACTCCAGGTTGTGGCCACTACTGTCGAAATGGCCATTATTATGTTCAGTATCAAAAACCATGAATTTTGATACCCATATTGCCACAACTCGTATGTTTCTGTAAATGTCCCCCAAGGCCCCGGGGGAACCTTCTTTGAGGGCACCGGCCACTCCAGGTTGTGGCCACTACTGTCGAAATGGCCATTATTATGTTCAGTATCAAAAACCATGAATTTTGATACCCATATTGCCACAACTCGTATGTTTCTGTAAATGTCCCCCCAGGCCCGGGGGAACCTTCTTTGAGGGCACCGGCCACTCCAGGTTGTGGCCACTACTGTCGAAATGGCCATTATTATGTTCAGTATCAAAAACCATGAATTTTGATACCCATATTGCCACAACTCGTATGTTTCTGTAAATGTCCCCCAGGCCCGGGGGAACCTTCTTTGAGGGCACCGGCCACTCCAGGTTGTGGCCACTACTGTCGAAATGGCCATTATTATGTTCAGTATCAAAAACCATGAATTTTGATACCCATATTGCCACAACTCGTATGTTTCTGTAAATGTCCCCCAGGCCCCGGGGGAACCTTCTTTGAGGGCACCGGCCACTCCAGGTTGTGGCCACTACTGTCGAAATGGCCATTATTATGTTCAGTATCAAAAACCATGAATTTTGATACCCATATTGCCACAACTCGTATGTTTCTGTAAATGTCCCCCAGGCCCGGGGGAACCTTCTTTGAGGGCACCGGCCACTCCAGGTTGTGGCCACTACTGTCGAAATGGCCATTATTATGTTCAGTATCAAAAACCATGAATTTTGATACCCATATTGCCACAACTCGTATGTTTCTGTAAATGTCCCCCCAGGCCCGGGGGAACCTTCTTTGAGGGCACCGGCCACTCCAGGTTGTGGCCACTACTGTCGAAATGGCCATTATTATGTTCAGTATCAAAAACCATGAATTTTGATACCCATATTGCCACAACTCGTATGTTTCTGTAAATGTCCCCCAGGCCCGGGGGAACCTTCTTTGAGGGCACCGGCCACTCCAGGTTGTGGCCACTACTGTCGAAATGGCCATTATTATGTTCAGTATCAAAAACCATGAATTTTGATACCCATATTGCCACAACTCGTATGTTTCTGTAAATGTACCCCAGGCCCGGGGGAACCTTCTTTGAGGGCACCGGCCACTCCAGGTTGTGGCCACTACTGTCGAAATGGCCATTATTATGTTCAGTATCAAAAACCATGAATTTTGATACCCATATTGCCACAACTCGTATGTTTCTGTAAATGTCCCCCAGGCCCCGGGGGAACCTTCTTTGAGGGCACCGGCCACTCCAGGTTGTGGCCACTACTGTCGAAATGGCCATTATTATGTTCAGTATCAAAAACCATGAATTTTGATACCCATATTGCCACAACTCGTATGTTTCTGTAAATGTCCCCCAGGCCCGGGGGAACCTTCTTTGAGGGCACCGGCCACTCCAGGTTGTGGCCACTACTGTCGAAATGGCCATTATTATGTTCAGTATCAAAAACCATGAATTTTGATACCCATATTGCCACAACTCGTATGTTTCTGTAAATGTCCCCCCAGGCCCCGGGGGAACCTTCTTTGAGGGCACCGGCCACTCCAGGTTGTGGCCACTACTGTCGAAATGGCCATTATTATGTTCAGTATCAAAAACCATGAATTTTGATACCCATATTGCCACAACTCGTATGTTTCTGTAAATGTCCCCCCAGGCCCCGGGGGAACCTTCTTTGAGGGCACCGGCCACTCCAGGTTGTGGCCACTACTGTCGAAATGGCCATTATTATGTTCAGTATCAAAAACCATGAATTTTGATACCCATATTGCCACAACTCGTATGTTTCTGTAAATGTCCCCCAGGCCCGGGGGAACCTTCTTTGAGGGCACCGGCCACTCCAGGTTGTGGCCACTACTGTCGAAATGGCCATTATTATGTTCAGTATCAAAAACCATGAATTTTGATACCCATATTGCCACAACTCGTATGTTTCTGTAAATGTCCCCCAGGCCCCGGGTTAACCTTCTTTGAGGGCACCGGCCACTCCAGGTTGTGGCCACTACTGTCGAAATGGCCATTATTATGTTCAGTATCAAAAACCATGAATTTTGATACCCATATTGCCACAACTCGTATGTTTCTGTAAATGTCCCCCAGGCCCCGGGGGAACCTTCTTTGAGGGCACCGGCCACTCCAGGTTGTGGCCACTACTGTCGAAATGGCCATTATTATGTTCAGTATCAAAAACCATGAATTTTGATACCCATATTGCCACAACTCGTATGTTTCTGTAAATGTCCCCCAGGCCCCGGGGAACCTTCTTTGAGGGCACCGGCCACTCCAGGTTGTGGCCACTACTGTCGAAATGGCCATTATTATGTTCAGTATCAAAAACCATGAATTTTGATACCCATATTGCCACAACTCGTATGTTTCTGTAAATGTCCCCCAGGCCCCGGGGGAACCTTCTTTGAGGGCACCGGCCACTCCAGGTTGTGGCCACTACTGTCGAAATGGCCATTATTATGTTCAGTATCAAAAACCATGAATTTTGATACCCATATTGCCACAACTCGTATGTTTCTGTAAATGTCCCCCCAGGCCCCGGGGGAACCTTCTTTGAGGGCACCGGCCACTCCAGGTTGTGGCCACTACTGTCGAAATGGCCATTATTATGTTCAGTATCAAAAACCATGAATTTTGATACCCATATTGCCACAACTCGTATGTTTCTGTAAATGTCCCCCCAGGCCCCGGGGGAACCTTCTTTGAGGGCACCGGCCACTCCAGGTTGTGGCCACTACTGTCGAAATGGCCATTATTATGTTCAGTATCAAAAACCATGAATTTTGATACCCATATTGCCACAACTCGTATGTTTCTGTAAATGTCCCCCCAGGCCCCGGGGGAACCTTCTTTGAGGGCACCGGCCACTCCAGGTTGTGGCCACTACTGTCGAAATGGCCATTATTATGTTCAGTATCAAAAACCATGAATTTTGATACCCATATTGCCACAACTCGTATGTTTCTGTAAATGTCCCCCCAGGCCCCGGGGGAACCTTCTTTGAGGGCACCGGCCACTCCAGGTTGTGGCCACTACTGTCGAAATGGCCATTATTATGTTCAGTATCAAAAACCATGAATTTTGATACCCATATTGCCACAACTCGTATGTTTCTGTAAATGTCCCCCAGGCCCCGGGGGAACCTTCTTTGAGGGCACCGGCCACTCCAGGTTGTGGCCACTACTGTCGAAATGGCCATTATTATGTTCAGTATCAAAAACCATGAATTTTGATACCCATATTGCCACAACTCGTATGTTTCTGTAAATGTCCCCCAGGCCCCGGGGGAACCTTCTTTGAGGGCACCGGCCACTCCAGGTTGTGGCCACTACTGTCGAAATGGCCATTATTATGTTCAGTATCAAAAACCATGAATTTTGATACCCATATTGCCACAACTCGTATGTTTCTGTAAATGTCCCCCCAGGCCCGGGGGAACCTTCTTTGAGGGCACCGGCCACTCCAGGTTGTGGCCACTACTGTCGAAATGGCCATTATTATGTTCAGTATCAAAAACCATGAATTTTGATACCCATATTGCCACAACTCGTATGTTTCTGTAAATGTCCCCCAGGCCCCGGGGGAACCTTCTTTGAGGGCACCGGCCACTCCAGGTTGTGGCCACTACTGTCGAAATGGCCATTATTATGTTCAGTATCAAAAACCATGAATTTTGATACCCATATTGCCACAACTCGTATGTTTCTGTAAATGTCCCCCAGGCCCCGGGGGAACCTTCTTTGAGGGCACCGGCCACTCCAGGTTGTGGCCACTACTGTCGAAATGGCCATTATTATGTTCAGTATCAAAAACCATGAATTTTGATACCCATATTGCCACAACTCGTATGTTTCTGTAAATGTCCCCCCAGGCCCCGGGGGAACCTTCTTTGAGGGCACCGGCCACTCCAGGTTGTGGCCACTACTGTCGAAATGGCCATTATTATGTTCAGTATCAAAAACCATGAATTTTGATACCCATATTGCCACAACTCGTATGTTTCTGTAAATGTCCCCCCAGGCCCCGGGGGAACCTTCTTTGAGGGCACCGGCCACTCCAGGTTGTGGCCACTACTGTCGAAATGGCCATTATTATGTTCAGTATCAAAAACCATGAATTTTGATACCCATATTGCCACAACTCGTATGTTTCTGTAAATGTCCCCCAGGCCCCGGGGGAACCTTCTTTGAGGGCACCGGCCACTCCAGGTTGTGGCCACTACTGTCGAAATGGCCATTATTATGTTCAGTATCAAAAACCATGAATTTTGATACCCATATTGCCACAACTCGTATGTTTCTGTAAATGTCCCCCAGCCCCGGGGGAACCTTCTTTGAGGGCACCGGCCACTCCAGGTTGTGGCCACTACTGTCGAAATGGCCATTATTATGTTCAGTATCAAAAACCATGAATTTTGATACCCATATTGCCACAACTCGTATGTTTCTGTAAATGTCCCCCAGGCCCCGGGGGAACCTTCTTTGAGGGCACCGGCCACTCCAGGTTGTGGCCACTACTGTCGAAATGGCCATTATTATGTTCAGTATCAAAAACCATGAATTTTGATACCCATATTGCCACAACTCGTATGTTTCTGTAAATGTCCCCCAGGCCCCGGGGGAACCTTCTTTGAGGGCACCGGCCACTCCAGGTTGTGGCCACTACTGTCGAAATGGCCATTATTATGTTCAGTATCAAAAACCATGAATTTTGATACCCATATTGCCACAACTCGTATGTTTCTGTAAATGTCCCCCAGGCCCCGGGGGAACCTTCTTTGAGGGCACCGGCCACTCCAGGTTGTGGCCACTACTGTCGAAATGGCCATTATTATGTTCAGTATCAAAAACCATGAATTTTGATACCCATATTGCCACAACTCGTATGTTTCTGTAAATGTCCCCCCAGGCCCCGGGGGAACCTTCTTTGAGGGCACCGGCCACTCCAGGTTGTGGCCACTACTGTCGAAATGGCCATTATTATGTTCAGTATCAAAAACCATGAATTTTGATACCCATATTGCCACAACTCGTATGTTTCTGTAAATGTCCCCCCAGGCCCCGGGGGAACCTTCTTTGAGGGCACCGGCCACTCCAGGTTGTGGCCACTACTGTCGAAATGGCCATTATTATGTTCAGTATCAAAAACCATGAATTTTGATACCCATATTGCCACAACTCGTATGTTTCTGTAAATGTCCCCCAGGCCCCGGGGGAACCTTCTTTGAGGGCACCGGCCACTCCAGGTTGTGGCCACTACTGTCGAAATGGCCATTATTATGTTCAGTATCAAAAACCATGAATTTTGATACCCATATTGCCACAACTCGTATGTTTCTGTAAATGTCCCCCAGGCCCCGGGGGAACCTTCTTTGAGGGCACCGGCCACTCCAGGTTGTGGCCACTACTGTCGAAATGGCCATTATTATGTTCAGTATCAAAAACCATGAATTTTGATACCCATATTGCCACAACTCGTATGTTTCTGTAAATGTCCCCCCAGGCCCCGGGGGAACCTTCTTTGAGGGCACCGGCCACTCCAGGTTGTGGCCACTACTGTCGAAATGGCCATTATTATGTTCAGTATCAAAAACCATGAATTTTGATACCCATATTGCCACAACTCGTATGTTTCTGTAAATGTCCCCCAGGCCCCGGGGGAACCTTCTTTGAGGGCACCGGCCACTCCAGGTTGTGGCCACTACTGTCGAAATGGCCATTATTATGTTCAGTATCAAAAACCATGAATTTTGATACCCATATTGCCACAACTCGTATGTTTCTGTAAATGTCCCCCAGGCCCCGGGGGAACCTTCTTTGAGGGCACCGGCCACTCCAGGTTGTGGCCACTACTGTCGAAATGGCCATTATTATGTTCAGTATCAAAAACCATGAATTTTGATACCCATATTGCCACAACTCGTATGTTTCTGTAAATGTCCCCCCAGGCCCCGGGGGAACCTTCTTTGAGGGCACCGGCCACTCCAGGTTGTGGCCACTACTGTCGAAATGGCCATTATTATGTTCAGTATCAAAAACCATGAATTTTGATACCCATATTGCCACAACTCGTATGTTTCTGTAAATGTCCCCCCAGGCCCCGGGGGAACCTTCTTTGAGGGCACCGGCCACTCCAGGTTGTGGCCACTACTGTCGAAATGGCCATTATTATGTTCAGTATCAAAAACCATGAATTTTGATACCCATATTGCCACAACTCGTATGTTTCTGTAAATGTCCCCCCAGGCCCCGGGGGAACCTTCTTTGAGGGCACCGGCCACTCCAGGTTGTGGCCACTACTGTCGAAATGGCCATTATTATGTTCAGTATCAAAAACCATGAATTTTGATACCCATATTGCCACAACTCGTATGTTTCTGTAAATGTCCCCCCAGGCCCCGGGGGAACCTTCTTTGAGGGCACCGGCCACTCCAGGTTGTGGCCACTACTGTCGAAATGGCCATTATTATGTTCAGTATCAAAAACCATGAATTTTGATACCCATATTGCCACAACTCGTATGTTTCTGTAAATGTCCCCCAGGCCCCGGGGGAACCTTCTTTGAGGGCACCGGCCACTCCAGGTTGTGGCCACTACTGTCGAAATGGCCATTATTATGTTCAGTATCAAAAACCATGAATTTTGATACCCATATTGCCACAACTCGTATGTTTCTGTAAATGTCCCCCCAGGCCCCGGGGGAACCTTCTTTGAGGGCACCGGCCACTCCAGGTTGTGGCCACTACTGTCGAAATGGCCATTATTATGTTCAGTATCAAAAACCATGAATTTTGATACCCATATTGCCACAACTCGTATGTTTCTGTAAATGTCCCCCCAGGCCCCGGGGGAACCTTCTTTGAGGGCACCGGCCACTCCAGGTTGTGGCCACTACTGTCGAAATGGCCATTATTATGTTCAGTATCAAAAACCATGAATTTTGATACCCATATTGCCACAACTCGTATGTTTCTGTAAATGTCCCCCCAGGCCCCGGGGGAACCTTCTTTGAGGGCACCGGCCACTCCAGGTTGTGGCCACTACTGTCGAAATGGCCATTATTATGTTCAGTATCAAAAACCATGAATTTTGATACCCATATTGCCACAACTCGTATGTTTCTGTAAATGTCCCCCAGGCCCCGGGGGAACCTTCTTTGAGGGCACCGGCCACTCCAGGTTGTGGCCACTACTGTCGAAATGGCCATTATTATGTTCAGTATCAAAAACCATGAATTTTGATACCCATATTGCCACAACTCGTATGTTTCTGTAAATGTCCCCCCAGGCCCCGGGGGAACCTTCTTTGAGGGCACCGGCCACTCCAGGTTGTGGCCACTACTGTCGAAATGGCCATTATTATGTTCAGTATCAAAAACCATGAATTTTGATACCCATATTGCCACAACTCGTATGTTTCTGTAAATGTCCCCCCAGGCCCCGGGGGAACCTTCTTTGAGGGCACCGGCCACTCCAGGTTGTGGCCACTACTGTCGAAATGGCCATTATTATGTTCAGTATCAAAAACCATGAATTTTGATACCCATATTGCCACAACTCGTATGTTTCTGTAAATGTCCCCCCAGGCCCCGGGGGAACCTTCTTTGAGGGCACCGGCCACTCCAGGTTGTGGCCACTACTGTCGAAATGGCCATTATTATGTTCAGTATCAAAAACCATGAATTTTGATACCCATATTGCCACAACTCGTATGTTTCTGTAAATGTCCCCCAGGCCCCGGGGGAACCTTCTTTGAGGGCACCGGCCACTCCAGGTTGTGGCCACTACTGTCGAAATGGCCATTATTATGTTCAGTATCAAAAACCATGAATTTTGATACCCATATTGCCACAACTCGTATGTTTCTGTAAATGTCCCCCCAGGCCCCGGGGGAACCTTCTTTGAGGGCACCGGCCACTCCAGGTTGTGGCCACTACTGTCGAAATGGCCATTATTATGTTCAGTATCAAAAACCATGAATTTTGATACCCATATTGCCACAACTCGTATGTTTCTGTAAATGTCCCCCCAGGCCCCGGGGGAACCTTCTTTGAGGGCACCGGCCACTCCAGGTTGTGGCCACTACTGTCGAAATGGCCATTATTATGTTCAGTATCAAAAACCATGAATTTTGATACCCATATTGCCACAACTCGTATGTTTCTGTAAATGTCCCCCAGGCCCCGGGGGAACCTTCTTTGAGGGCACCGGCCACTCCAGGTTGTGGCCACTACTGTCGAAATGGCCATTATTATGTTCAGTATCAAAAACCATGAATTTTGATACCCATATTGCCACAACTCGTATGTTTCTGTAAATGTCCCCCCAGGCCCCGGGGGAACCTTCTTTGAGGGCACCGGCCACTCCAGGTTGTGGCCACTACTGTCGAAATGGCCATTATTATGTTCAGTATCAAAAACCATGAATTTTGATACCCATATTGCCACAACTCGTATGTTTCTGTAAATGTCCCCCCAGGCCCCGGGGGAACCTTCTTTGAGGGCACCGGCCACTCCAGGTTGTGGCCACTACTGTCGAAATGGCCATTATTATGTTCAGTATCAAAAACCATGAATTTTGATACCCATATTGCCACAACTCGTATGTTTCTGTAAATGTCCCCCAGGCCCCGGGGGAACCTTCTTTGAGGGCACCGGCCACTCCAGGTTGTGGCCACTACTGTCGAAATGGCCATTATTATGTTCAGTATCAAAAACCATGAATTTTGATACCCATATTGCCACAACTCGTATGTTTCTGTAAATGTCCCCCCAGGCCCCGGGGGAACCTTCTTTGAGGGCACCGGCCACTCCAGGTTGTGGCCACTACTGTCGAAATGGCCATTATTATGTTCAGTATCAAAAACCATGAATTTTGATACCCATATTGCCACAACTCGTATGTTTCTGTAAATGTCCCCCCAGGCCCCGGGGGAACCTTCTTTGAGGGCACCGGCCACTCCAGGTTGTGGCCACTACTGTCGAAATGGCCATTATTATGTTCAGTATCAAAAACCATGAATTTTGATACCCATATTGCCACAACTCGTATGTTTCTGTAAATGTCCCCCCAGGCCCCGGGGGAACCTTCTTTGAGGGCACCGGCCACTCCAGGTTGTGGCCACTACTGTCGAAATGGCCATTATTATGTTCAGTATCAAAAACCATGAATTTTGATACCCATATTGCCACAACTCGTATGTTTCTGTAAATGTCCCCCCAGGCCCCGGGGGAACCTTCTTTGAGGGCACCGGCCACTCCAGGTTGTGGCCACTACTGTCGAAATGGCCATTATTATGTTCAGTATCAAAAACCATGAATTTTGATACCCATATTGCCACAACTCGTATGTTTCTGTAAATGTCCCCCCAGGCCCCGGGGGAACCTTCTTTGAGGGCACCGGCCACTCCAGGTTGTGGCCACTACTGTCGAAATGGCCATTATTATGTTCAGTATCAAAAACCATGAATTTTGATACCCATATTGCCACAACTCGTATGTTTCTGTAAATGTCCCCCAGGCCCCGGGGGAACCTTCTTTGAGGGCACCGGCCACTCCAGGTTGTGGCCACTACTGTCGAAATGGCCATTATTATGTTCAGTATCAAAAACCATGAATTTTGATACCCATATTGCCACAACTCGTATGTTTCTGTAAATGTCCCCCCAGGCCCCGGGGGAACCTTCTTTGAGGGCACCGGCCACTCCAGGTTGTGGCCACTACTGTCGAAATGGCCATTATTATGTTCAGTATCAAAAACCATGAATTTTGATACCCATATTGCCACAACTCGTATGTTTCTGTAAATGTCCCCCCAGGCCCCGGGGGAACCTTCTTTGAGGGCACCGGCCACTCCAGGTTGTGGCCACTACTGTCGAAATGGCCATTATTATGTTCAGTATCAAAAACCATGAATTTTGATACCCATATTGCCACAACTCGTATGTTTCTGTAAATGTCCCCCAGGCCCCGGGGGAACCTTCTTTGAGGGCACCGGCCACTCCAGGTTGTGGCCACTACTGTCGAAATGGCCATTATTATGTTCAGTATCAAAAACCATGAATTTTGATACCCATATTGCCACAACTCGTATGTTTCTGTAAATGTCCCCCAGGCCCCGGGGGAACCTTCTTTGAGGGCACCGGCCACTCCAGGTTGTGGCCACTACTGTCGAAATGGCCATTATTATGTTCAGTATCAAAAACCATGAATTTTGATACCCATATTGCCACAACTCGTATGTTTCTGTAAATGTCCCCCCAGGCCCCGGGGGAACCTTCTTTGAGGGCACCGGCCACTCCAGGTTGTGGCCACTACTGTCGAAATGGCCATTATTATGTTCAGTATCAAAAACCATGAATTTTGATACCCATATTGCCACAACTCGTATGTTTCTGTAAATGTCCCCCCAGGCCCCGGGGGAACCTTCTTTGAGGGCACCGGCCACTCCAGGTTGTGGCCACTACTGTCGAAATGGCCATTATTATGTTCAGTATCAAAAACCATGAATTTTGATACCCATATTGCCACAACTCGTATGTTTCTGTAAATGTCCCCCCAGGCCCCGGGGGAACCTTCTTTGAGGGCACCGGCCACTCCAGGTTGTGGCCACTACTGTCGAAATGGCCATTATTATGTTCAGTATCAAAAACCATGAATTTTGATACCCATATTGCCACAACTCGTATGTTTCTGTAAATGTCCCCCAGGCCCCGGGGGAACCTTCTTTGAGGGCACCGGCCACTCCAGGTTGTGGCCACTACTGTCGAAATGGCCATTATTATGTTCAGTATCAAAAACCATGAATTTTGATACCCATATTGCCACAACTCGTATGTTTCTGTAAATGTCCCCCAGGCCCCGGGGGAACCTTCTTTGAGGGCACCGGCCACTCCAGGTTGTGGCCACTACTGTCGAAATGGCCATTATTATGTTCAGTATCAAAAACCATGAATTTTGATACCCATATTGCCACAACTCGTATGTTTCTGTAAATGTCCCCCAGGCCCCGGGGGAACCTTCTTTGAGGGCACCGGCCACTCCAGGTTGTGGCCACTACTGTCGAAATGGCCATTATTATGTTCAGTATCAAAAACCATGAATTTTGATACCCATATTGCCACAACTCGTATGTTTCTGTAAATGTCCCCCAGGCCCCGGGGGAACCTTCTTTGAGGGCACCGGCCACTCCAGGTTGTGGCCACTACTGTCGAAATGGCCATTATTATGTTCAGTATCAAAAACCATGAATTTTGATACCCATATTGCCACAACTCGTATGTTTCTGTAAATGTCCCCCCAGGCCCCGGGGGAACCTTCTTTGAGGGCACCGGCCACTCCAGGTTGTGGCCACTACTGTCGAAATGGCCATTATTATGTTCAGTATCAAAAACCATGAATTTTGATACCCATATTGCCACAACTCGTATGTTTCTGTAAATGTCCCCCAGGCCCCGGGGGAACCTTCTTTGAGGGCACCGGCCACTCCAGGTTGTGGCCACTACTGTCGAAATGGCCATTATTATGTTCAGTATCAAAAACCATGAATTTTGATACCCATATTGCCACAACTCGTATGTTTCTGTAAATGTCCCCCAGGCCCCGGGGGAACCTTCTTTGAGGGCACCGGCCACTCCAGGTTGTGGCCACTACTGTCGAAATGGCCATTATTATGTTCAGTATCAAAAACCATGAATTTTGATACCCATATTGCCACAACTCGTATGTTTCTGTAAATGTCCCCCCAGGCCCCGGGGGAACCTTCTTTGAGGGCACCGGCCACTC
Source organism: Culex pipiens pallens (assembly GCF_016801865.2). Taxonomy (NCBI): domain Eukaryota; kingdom Metazoa; phylum Arthropoda; class Insecta; order Diptera; family Culicidae; genus Culex; species Culex pipiens. The sequence continues at coordinate 13,711 of NW_026292911.1, read as the reverse complement.
CAGGTTGTGGCCACTACTGTCGAAATGGCCATTATTATGTTCAGTATCAAAAACCATGAATTTTGATACCCATATTGCCACAACTCGTATGTTTCTGTAAATGTCCCCCAGGCCCCGGGGGAACCTTCTTTGAGGGCACCGGCCACTCCAGGTTGTGGCCACTACTGTCGAAATGGCCATTATTATGTTCAGTATCAAAAACCATGAATTTTGATACCCATATTGCCACAACTCGTATGTTTCTGTAAATGTCCCCCCAGGCCCCGGGGGAACCTTCTTTGAGGGCACCGGCCACTCCAGGTTGTGGCCACTACTGTCGAAATGGCCATTATTATGTTCAGTATCAAAAACCATGAATTTTGATACCCATATTGCCACAACTCGTATGTTTCTGTAAATGTCCCCCCAGGCCCCGGGGGAACCTTCTTTGAGGGCACCGGCCACTCCAGGTTGTGGCCACTACTGTCGAAATGGCCATTATTATGTTCAGTATCAAAAACCATGAATTTTGATACCCATATTGCCACAACTCGTATGTTTCTGTAAATGTCCCCCCAGGCCCCGGGGGAACCTTCTTTGAGGGCACCGGCCACTCCAGGTTGTGGCCACTACTGTCGAAATGGCCATTATTATGTTCAGTATCAAAAACCATGAATTTTGATACCCATATTGCCACAACTCGTATGTTTCTGTAAATGTCCCCCCAGGCCCCGGGGGAACCTTCTTTGAGGGCACCGGCCACTCCAGGTTGTGGCCACTACTGTCGAAATGGCCATTATTATGTTCAGTATCAAAAACCATGAATTTTGATACCCATATTGCCACAACTCGTATGTTTCTGTAAATGTCCCCCCAGGCCCCGGGGGAACCTTCTTTGAGGGCACCGGCCACTCCAGGTTGTGGCCACTACTGTCGAAATGGCCATTATTATGTTCAGTATCAAAAACCATGAATTTTGATACCCATATTGCCACAACTCGTATGTTTCTGTAAATGTCCCCCCAGGCCCCGGGGGAACCTTCTTTGAGGGCACCGGCCACTCCAGGTTGTGGCCACTACTGTCGAAATGGCCATTATTATGTTCAGTATCAAAAACCATGAATTTTGATACCCATATTGCCACAACTCGTATGTTTCTGTAAATGTCCCCCCAGGCCCCGGGGGAACCTTCTTTGAGGGCACCGGCCACTCCAGGTTGTGGCCACTACTGTCGAAATGGCCATTATTATGTTCAGTATCAAAAACCATGAATTTTGATACCCATATTGCCACAACTCGTATGTTTCTGTAAATGTCCCCCCAGGCCCCGGGGGAACCTTCTTTGAGGGCACCGGCCACTCCAGGTTGTGGCCACTACTGTCGAAATGGCCATTATTATGTTCAGTATCAAAAACCATGAATTTTGATACCCATATTGCCACAACTCGTATGTTTCTGTAAATGTCCCCCACGCCCCGAGGGAACCTTCTTTGAGGGCACCGGCCACTCCAGGTTGTGGCCACTACTGTCGAAATGGCCATTATTATGTTCAGTATCAAAAACCATGAATTTTGATACCCATATTGCCACAACTCGTATGTTTCTGTAAATGTCCCCCCAGGCCCCGGGGGAACCTTCTTTGAGGGCACCGGCCACTCCAGGTTGTGGCCACTACTGTCGAAATGGCCATTATTATGTTCAGTATCAAAAACCATGAATTTTGATACCCATATTGCCACAACTCGTATGTTTCTGTAAATGTCCCCCCAGGCCCCGGGGGAACCTTCTTTGAGGGCACCGGCCACTCCAGGTTGTGGCCACTACTGTCGAAATGGCCATTATTATGTTCAGTATCAAAAACCATGAATTTTGATACCCATATTGCCACAACTCGTATGTTTCTGTAAATGTCCCCCCAGGCCCCGGGGGAACCTTCTTTGAGGGCACCGGCCACTCCAGGTTGTGGCCACTACTGTCGAAATGGCCATTATTATGTTCAGTATCAAAAACCATGAATTTTGATACCCATATTGCCACAACTCGTATGTTTCTGTAAATGTCCCCCACGCCCCGGGGGAACCTTCTTTGAGGGCACCGGCCACTCCAGGTTGTGGCCACTACTGTCGAAATGGCCATTATTATGTTCAGTATCAAAAACCATGAATTTTGATACCCATATTGCCACAACTCGTATGTTTCTGTAAATGTCCCCCCAGGCCCCGGGGGAACCTTCTTTGAGGGCACCGGCCACTCCAGGTTGTGGCCACTACTGTCGAAATGGCCATTATTATGTTCAGTATCAAAAACCATGAATTTTGATACCCATATTGCCACAACTCGTATGTTTCTGTAAATGTCCCCCAGGCCCCGGGGGAACCTTCTTTGAGGGCACCGGCCACTCCAGGTTGTGGCCACTACTGTCGAAATGGCCATTATTATGTTCAGTATCAAAAACCATGAATTTTGATACCCATATTGCCACAACTCGTATGTTTCTGTAAATGTCCCCCCAGGCCCCGGGGGAACCTTCTTTGAGGGCACCGGCCACTCCAGGTTGTGGCCACTACTGTCGAAATGGCCATTATTATGTTCAGTATCAAAAACCATGAATTTTGATACCCATATTGCCACAACTCGTATGTTTCTGTAAATGTCCCCCCAGGCCCCGGGGGAACCTTCTTTGAGGGCACCGGCCACTCCAGGTTGTGGCCACTACTGTCGAAATGGCCATTATTATGTTCAGTATCAAAAACCATGAATTTTGATACCCATATTGCCACAACTCGTATGTTTCTGTAAATGTCCCCCCAGGCCCCGGGGGAACCTTCTTTGAGGGCACCGGCCACTCCAGGTTGTGGCCACTACTGTCGAAATGGCCATTATTATGTTCAGTATCAAAAACCATGAATTTTGATACCCATATTGCCACAACTCGTATGTTTCTGTAAATGTCCCCCCAGGCCCCGGGGGAACCTTCTTTGAGGGCACCGGCCACTCCAGGTTGTGGCCACTACTGTCGAAATGGCCATTATTATGTTCAGTATCAAAAACCATGAATTTTGATACCCATATTGCCACAACTCGTATGTTTCTGTAAATGTCCCCCCAGGCCCCGGGGGAACCTTCTTTGAGGGCACCGGCCACTCCAGGTTGTGGCCACTACTGTCGAAATGGCCATTATTATGTTCAGTATCAAAAACCATGAATTTTGATACCCATATTGCCACAACTCGTATGTTTCTGTAAATGTCCCCCCAGGCCCCGGGGGAACCTTCTTTGAGGGCACCGGCCACTCCAGGTTGTGGCCACTACTGTCGAAATGGCCATTATTATGTTCAGTATCAAAAACCATGAATTTTGATACCCATATTGCCACAACTCGTATGTTTCTGTAAATGTCCCCCCAGGCCCCGGGGGAACCTTCTTTGAGGGCACCGGCCACTCCAGGTTGTGGCCACTACTGTCGAAATGGCCATTATTATGTTCAGTATCAAAAACCATGAATTTTGATACCCATATTGCCACAACTCGTATGTTTCTGTAAATGTCCCCCCAGGCCCCGGGGGAACCTTCTTTGAGGGCACCGGCCACTCCAGGTTGTGGCCACTACTGTCGAAATGGCCATTATTATGTTCAGTATCAAAAACCATGAATTTTGATACCCATATTGCCACAACTCGTATGTTTCTGTAAATGTCCCCCAGGCCCCGGGGGAACCTTCTTTGAGGGCACCGGCCACTCCAGGTTGTGGCCACTACTGTCGAAATGGCCATTATTATGTTCAGTATCAAAAACCATGAATTTTGATACCCATATTGCCACAACTCGTATGTTTCTGTAAATGTCCCCCCAGGCCCCGGGGGAACCTTCTTTGAGGGCACCGGCCACTCCAGGTTGTGGCCACTACTGTCGAAATGGCCATTATTATGTTCAGTATCAAAAACCATGAATTTTGATACCCATATTGCCACAACTCGTATGTTTCTGTAAATGTCCCCCCAGGCCCCGGGGGAACCTTCTTTGAGGGCACCGGCCACTCCAGGTTGTGGCCACTACTGTCGAAATGGCCATTATTATGTTCAGTATCAAAAACCATGAATTTTGATACCCATATTGCCACAACTCGTATGTTTCTGTAAATGTCCCCCCAGGCCCCGGGGGAACCTTCTTTGAGGGCACCGGCCACTCCAGGTTGTGGCCACTACTGTCGAAATGGCCATTATTATGTTCAGTATCAAAAACCATGAATTTTGATACCCATATTGCCACAACTCGTATGTTTCTGTAAATGTCCCCCCAGGCCCCGGGGGAACCTTCTTTGAGGGCACCGGCCACTCCAGGTTGTGGCCACTACTGTCGAAATGGCCATTATTATGTTCAGTATCAAAAACCATGAATTTTGATACCCATATTGCCACAACTCGTATGTTTCTGTAAATGTCCCCCCAGGCCCCGGGGGAACCTTCTTTGAGGGCACCGGCCACTCCAGGTTGTGGCCACTACTGTCGAAATGGCCATTATTATGTTCAGTATCAAAAACCATGAATTTTGATACCCATATTGCCACAACTCGTATGTTTCTGTAAATGTCCCCCAGGCCCCGGGGGAACCTTCTTTGAGGGCACCGGCCACTCCAGGTTGTGGCCACTACTGTCGAAATGGCCATTATTATGTTCAGTATCAAAAACCATGAATTTTGATACCCATATTGCCACAACTCGTATGTTTCTGTAAATGTCCCCCAGGCCCCGGGGGAACCTTCTTTGAGGGCACCGGCCACTCCAGGTTGTGGCCACTACTGTCGAAATGGCCATTATTATGTTCAGTATCAAAAACCATGAATTTTGATACCCATATTGCCACAACTCGTATGTTTCTGTAAATGTCCCCCACGCCCCGGGGGAACCTTCTTTGAGGGCACCGGCCACTCCAGGTTGTGGCCACTACTGTCGAAATGGCCATTATTATGTTCAGTATCAAAAACCATGAATTTTGATACCCATATTGCCACAACTCGTATGTTTCTGTAAATGTCCCCCCAGGCCCCGGGGGAACCTTCTTTGAGGGCACCGGCCACTCCAGGTTGTGGCCACTACTGTCGAAATGGCCATTATTATGTTCAGTATCAAAAACCATGAATTTTGATACCCATATTGCCACAACTCGTATGTTTCTGTAAATGTCCCCCAGGCCCCGGGGGAACCTTCTTTGAGGGCACCGGCCACTCCAGGTTGTGGCCACTACTGTCGAAATGGCCATTATTATGTTCAGTATCAAAAACCATGAATTTTGATACCCATATTGCCACAACTCGTATGTTTCTGTAAATGTCCCCCCAGGCCCCGGGGGAACCTTCTTTGAGGGCACCGGCCACTCCAGGTTGTGGCCACTACTGTCGAAATGGCCATTATTATGTTCAGTATCAAAAACCATGAATTTTGATACCCATATTGCCACAACTCGTATGTTTCTGTAAATGTCCCCCCAGGCCCCGGGGGAACCTTCTTTGAGGGCACCGGCCACTCCAGGTTGTGGCCACTACTGTCGAAATGGCCATTATTATGTTCAGTATCAAAAACCATGAATTTTGATACCCATATTGCCACAACTCGTATGTTTCTGTAAATGTCCCCCCAGGCCCCGGGGGAACCTTCTTTGAGGGCACCGGCCACTCCAGGTTGTGGCCACTACTGTCGAAATGGCCATTATTATGTTCAGTATCAAAAACCATGAATTTTGATACCCATATTGCCACAACTCGTATGTTTCTGTAAATGTCCCCCCAGGCCCCGGGGGAACCTTCTTTGAGGGCACCGGCCACTCCAGGTTGTGGCCACTACTGTCGAAATGGCCATTATTATGTTCAGTATCAAAAACCATGAATTTTGATACCCATATTGCCACAACTCGTATGTTTCTGTAAATGTCCCCCCAGGCCCCGGGGGAACCTTCTTTGAGGGCACCGGCCACTCCAGGTTGTGGCCACTACTGTCGAAATGGCCATTATTATGTTCAGTATCAAAAACCATGAATTTTGATACCCATATTGCCACAACTCGTATGTTTCTGTAAATGTCCCCCCAGGCCCCGGGGGAACCTTCTTTGAGGGCACCGGCCACTCCAGGTTGTGGCCACTACTGTCGAAATGGCCATTATTATGTTCAGTATCAAAAACCATGAATTTTGATACCCATATTGCCACAACTCGTATGTTTCTGTAAATGTCCCCCCAGGCCCCGGGGGAACCTTCTTTGAGGGCACCGGCCACTCCAGGTTGTGGCCACTACTGTCGAAATGGCCATTATTATGTTCAGTATCAAAAACCATGAATTTTGATACCCATATTGCCACAACTCGTATGTTTCTGTAAATGTCCCCCCAGGCCCCGGGGGAACCTTCTTTGAGGGCACCGGCCACTCCAGGTTGTGGCCACTACTGTCGAAATGGCCATTATTATGTTCAGTATCAAAAACCATGAATTTTGATACCCATATTGCCACAACTCGTATGTTTCTGTAAATGTCCCCCCAGGCCCCGGGGGAACCTTCTTTGAGGGCACCGGCCACTCCAGGTTGTGGCCACTACTGTCGAAATGGCCATTATTATGTTCAGTATCAAAAACCATGAATTTTGATACCCATATTGCCACAACTCGTATGTTTCTGTAAATGTCCCCCCACGCCCCGGGGGAACCTTCTTTGAGGGCACCGGCCACTCCAGGTTGTGGCCACTACTGTCGAAATGGCCATTATTATGTTCAGTATCAAAAACCATGAATTTTGATACCCATATTGCCACAACTCGTATGTTTCTGTAAATGTCCCCCAGGCCCCGGGGGAACCTTCTTTGAGGGCACCGGCCACTCCAGGTTGTGGCCACTACTGTCGAAATGGCCATTATTATGTTCAGTATCAAAAACCATGAATTTTGATACCCATATTGCCACAACTCGTATGTTTCTGTAAATGTCCCCCCAGGCCCCGGGGGAACCTTCTTTGAGGGCACCGGCCACTCCAGGTTGTGGCCACTACTGTCGAAATGGCCATTATTATGTTCAGTATCAAAAACCATGAATTTTGATACCCATATTGCCACAACTCGTATGTTTCTGTAAATGTCCCCCCAGGCCCCGGGGGAACCTTCTTTGAGGGCACCGGCCACTCCAGGTTGTGGCCACTACTGTCGAAATGGCCATTATTATGTTCAGTATCAAAAACCATGAATTTTGATACCCATATTGCCACAACTCGTATGTTTCTGTAAATGTCCCCCCAGGCCCCGGGGGAACCTTCTTTGAGGGCACCGGCCACTCCAGGTTGTGGCCACTACTGTCGAAATGGCCATTATTATGTTCAGTATCAAAAACCATGAATTTTGATACCCATATTGCCACAACTCGTATGTTTCTGTAAATGTCCCCCCAGGCCCCGGGGGAACCTTCTTTGAGGGCACCGGCCACTCCAGGTTGTGGCCACTACTGTCGAAATGGCCATTATTATGTTCAGTATCAAAAACCATGAATTTTGATACCCATATTGCCACAACTCGTATGTTTCTGTAAATGTCCCCCAGGCCCCGGGGGAACCTTCTTTGAGGGCACCGGCCACTCCAGGTTGTGGCCACTACTGTCGAAATGGCCATTATTATGTTCAGTATCAAAAACCATGAATTTTGATACCCATATTGCCACAACTCGTATGTTTCTGTAAATGTCCCCCCAGGCCCCGGGGGAACCTTCTTTGAGGGCACCGGCCACTCCAGGTTGTGGCCACTACTGTCGAAATGGCCATTATTATGTTCAGTATCAAAAACCATGAATTTTGATACCCATATTGCCACAACTCGTATGTTTCTGTAAATGTCCCCCCAGGCCCCGGGGGAACCTTCTTTGAGGGCACCGGCCACTCCAGGTTGTGGCCACTACTGTCGAAATGGCCATTATTATGTTCAGTATCAAAAACCATGAATTTTGATACCCATATTGCCACAACTCGTATGTTTCTGTAAATGTCCCCCCAGGCCCCGGGGGAACCTTCTTTGAGGGCACCGGCCACTCCAGGTTGTGGCCACTACTGTCGAAATGGCCATTATTATGTTCAGTATCAAAAACCATGAATTTTGATACCCATATTGCCACAACTCGTATGTTTCTGTAAATGTCCCCCCAGGCCCCGGGGGAACCTTCTTTGAGGGCACCGGCCACTCCAGGTTGTGGCCACTACTGTCGAAATGGCCATTATTATGTTCAGTATCAAAAACCATGAATTTTGATACCCATATTGCCACAACTCGTATGTTTCTGTAAATGTCCCCCCAGGCCCCGGGGGAACCTTCTTTGAGGGCACCGGCCACTCCAGGTTGTGGCCACTACTGTCGAAATGGCCATTATTATGTTCAGTATCAAAAACCATGAATTTTGATACCCATATTGCCACAACTCGTATGTTTCTGTAAATGTCCCCCCAGGCCCCGGGGGAACCTTCTTTGAGGGCACCGGCCACTCCAGGTTGTGGCCACTACTGTCGAAATGGCCATTATTATGTTCAGTATCAAAAACCATGAATTTTGATACCCATATTGCCACAACTCGTATGTTTCTGTAAATGTCCCCCCAGGCCCCGGGGGAACCTTCTTTGAGGGCACCGGCCACTCCAGGTTGTGGCCACTACTGTCGAAATGGCCATTATTATGTTCAGTATCAAAAACCATGAATTTTGATACCCATATTGCCACAACTCGTATGTTTCTGTAAATGTCCCCCCAGGCCCCGGGGGAACCTTCTTTGAGGGCACCGGCCACTCCAGGTTGTGGCCACTACTGTCGAAATGGCCATTATTATGTTCAGTATCAAAAACCATGAATTTTGATACCCATATTGCCACAACTCGTATGTTTCTGTAAATGTCCCCCCAGGCCCCGGGGGAACCTTCTTTGAGGGCACCGGCCACTCCAGGTTGTGGCCACTACTGTCGAAATGGCCATTATTATGTTCAGTATCAAAAACCATGAATTTTGATACCCATATTGCCACAACTCGTATGTTTCTGTAAATGTCCCCCCACGCCCCGGGGGAACCTTCTTTGAGGGCACCGGCCACTCCAGGTTGTGGCCACTACTGTCGAAATGGCCATTATTATGTTCAGTATCAAAAACCATGAATTTTGATACCCATATTGCCACAACTCGTATGTTTCTGTAAATGTCCCCCCAGGCCCCGGGGGAACCTTCTTTGAGGGCACCGGCCACTCCAGGTTGTGGCCACTACTGTCGAAATGGCCATTATTATGTTCAGTATCAAAAACCATGAATTTTGATACCCATATTGCCACAACTCGTATGTTTCTGTAAATGTCCCCCCAGGCCCCGGGGGAACCTTCTTTGAGGGCACCGGCCACTCCAGGTTGTGGCCACTACTGTCGAAATGGCCATTATTATGTTCAGTATCAAAAACCATGAATTTTGATACCCATATTGCCACAACTCGTATGTTTCTGTAAATGTCCCCCCAGGCCCCGGGGGAACCTTCTTTGAGGGCACCGGCCACTCCAGGTTGTGGCCACTACTGTCGAAATGGCCATTATTATGTTCAGTATCAAAAACCATGAATTTTGATACCCATATTGCCACAACTCGTATGTTTCTGTAAATGTCCCCCCAGGCCCCGGGGGAACCTTCTTTGAGGGCACCGGCCACTCCAGGTTGTGGCCACTACTGTCGAAATGGCCATTATTATGTTCAGTATCAAAAACCATGAATTTTGATACCCATATTGCCACAACTCGTATGTTTCTGTAAATGTCCCCCCAGGCCCCGGGGGAACCTTCTTTGAGGGCACCGGCCACTCCAGGTTGTGGCCACTACTGTCGAAATGGCCATTATTATGTTCAGTATCAAAAACCATGAATTTTGATACCCATATTGCCACAACTCGTATGTTTCTGTAAATGTCCCCCCAGGCCCCGGGGGAACCTTCTTTGAGGGCACCGGCCACTCCAGGTTGTGGCCACTACTGTCGAAATGGCCATTATTATGTTCAGTATCAAAAACCATGAATTTTGATACCCATATTGCCACAACTCGTATGTTTCTGTAAATGTCCCCCCACGCCCCGGGGGAACCTTCTTTGAGGGCACCGGCCACTCCAGGTTGTGGCCACTACTGTCGAAATGGCCATTATTATGTTCAGTATCAAAAACCATGAATTTTGATACCCATATTGCCACAACTCGTATGTTTCTGTAAATGTCCCCCCACGCCCCGGGGGAACCTTCTTTGAGGGCACCGGCCACTCCAGGTTGTGGCCACTACTGTCGAAATGGCCATTATTATGTTCAGTATCAAAAACCATGAATTTTGATACCCATATTGCCACAACTCGTATGTTTCTGTAAATGTCCCCCCACGCCCCGGGGGAACCTTCTTTGAGGGCACCGGCCACTCCAGGTTGTGGCCACTACTGTCGAAATGGCCATTATTATGTTCAGTATCAAAAACCATGAATTTTGATACCCATATTGCCACAACTCGTATGTTTCTGTAAATGTCCCCCAGGCCCCGGGGGAACCTTCTTTGAGGGCACCGGCCACTCCAGGTTGTGGCCACTACTGTCGAAATGGCCATTATTATGTTCAGTATCAAAAACCATGAATTTTGATACCCATATTGCCACAACTCGTATGTTTCTGTAAATGTCCCCCCAGGCCCCGGGGGAACCTTCTTTGAGGGCACCGGCCACTCCAGGTTGTGGCCACTACTGTCGAAATGGCCATTATTATGTTCAGTATCAAAAACCATGAATTTTGATACCCATATTGCCACAACTCGTATGTTTCTGTAAATGTCCCCCCACGCCCCGGGGGAACCTTCTTTGAGGGCACCGGCCACTCCAGGTTGTGGCCACTACTGTCGAAATGGCCATTATTATGTTCAGTATCAAAAACCATGAATTTTGATACCCATATTGCCACAACTCGTATGTTTCTGTAAATGTCCCCCCACGCCCCGGGGGAACCTTCTTTGAGGGCACCGGCCACTCCAGGTTGTGGCCACTACTGTCGAAATGGCCATTATTATGTTCAGTATCAAAAACCATGAATTTTGATACCCATATTGCCACAACTCGTATGTTTCTGTAAATGTCCCCCCACGCCCCGGGGGAACCTTCTTTGAGGGCACCGGCCACTCCAGGTTGTGGCCACTACTGTCGAAATGGCCATTATTATGTTCAGTATCAAAAACCATGAATTTTGATACCCATATTGCCACAACTCGTATGTTTCTGTAAATGTCCCCCCAGGCCCCGGGGGAACCTTCTTTGAGGGCACCGGCCACTCCAGGTTGTGGCCACTACTGTCGAAATGGCCATTATTATGTTCAGTATCAAAAACCATGAATTTTGATACCCATATTGCCACAACTCGTATGTTTCTGTAAATGTCCCCCCAGGCCCCGGGGGAACCTTCTTTGAGGGCACCGGCCACTCCAGGTTGTGGCCACTACTGTCGAAATGGCCATTATTATGTTCAGTATCAAAAACCATGAATTTTGATACCCATATTGCCACAACTCGTATGTTTCTGTAAATGTCCCCCCAGGCCCCGGGGGAACCTTCTTTGAGGGCACCGGCCACTCCAGGTTGTGGCCACTACTGTCGAAATGGCCATTATTATGTTCAGTATCAAAAACCATGAATTTTGATACCCATATTGCCACAACTCGTATGTTTCTGTAAATGTCCCCCCAGGCCCCGGGGGAACCTTCTTTGAGGGCACCGGCCACTCCAGGTTGTGGCCACTACTGTCGAAATGGCCATTATTATGTTCAGTATCAAAAACCATGAATTTTGATACCCATATTGCCACAACTCGTATGTTTCTGTAAATGTCCCCCCAGGCCCCGGGGGAACCTTCTTTGAGGGCACCGGCCACTCCAGGTTGTGGCCACTACTGTCGAAATGGCCATTATTATGTTCAGTATCAAAAACCATGAATTTTGATACCCATATTGCCACAACTCGTATGTTTCTGTAAATGTCCCCCCAGGCCCCGGGGGAACCTTCTTTGAGGGCACCGGCCACTCCAGGTTGTGGCCACTACTGTCGAAATGGCCATTATTATGTTCAGTATCAAAAACCATGAATTTTGATACCCATATTGCCACAACTCGTATGTTTCTGTAAATGTCCCCCCAGGCCCCGGGGGAACCTTCTTTGAGGGCACCGGCCACTCCAGGTTGTGGCCACTACTGTCGAAATGGCCATTATTATGTTCAGTATCAAAAACCATGAATTTTGATACCCATATTGCCACAACTCGTATGTTTCTGTAAATGTCCCCCCACGCCCCGGGGGAACCTTCTTTGAGGGCACCGGCCACTCCAGGTTGTGGCCACTACTGTCGAAATGGCCATTATTATGTTCAGTATCAAAAACCATGAATTTTGATACCCATATTGCCACAACTCGTATGTTTCTGTAAATGTCCCCCCACGCCCCGGGGGAACCTTCGTTGAGGGCACCGGCCACTCCAGGTTGTGGCCACTACTGTCGAAATGGCCATTATTATGTTCAGTATCAAAAACCATGAATTTTGATACCCATATTGCCACAACTCGTATGTTTCTGTAAATGTCCCCCCACGCCCCGGGGGAACCTTCTTTGAGGGCACCGGCCACTCCAGGTTGTGGCCACTACTGTCGAAATGGCCATTATTATGTTCAGTATCAAAAACCATGAATTTTGATACCCATATTGCCACAACTCGTATGTTTCTGTAAATGTCCCCCCAGGCCCCGGGGGAACCTTCTTTGAGGGCACCGGCCACTCCAGGTTGTGGCCACTACTGTCAAAATGGCCATTATTATGTTCAGTATCAAAAACCATGAATTTTGATACCCATATTGCCACAACTCGTATGTTTCTGTAAATGTCCCCCCACGCCCCGGGGGAACCTTCTTTGAGGGCATCGGCCACTCCTGGTTTTGGCCACAACTGTCGAATTGGCCATTTTTCATGAGAACCGCCGCATCATAGCGACTTCCACGCCGTCCGCTTCGCTCGAATTTCCTCCTTCTGCTGCCGGTGGTTCTTCCTTCTGGTTGCTGGTCCTCTTCTTCTATTGGCCGCTGCTGCTGCTGCTCCGCGCCGGCCCGACGTGCACAGTTCGAGTGCTCGTTCCAAAGTGACTTGCTTTTGCGAAATTTTCTGCTTAAATAGCGGCACAGCCGGAGAACGGTACAAAAGGGGCGCGGTCTCGAATGCATACGCTCGCTCTGATTGGTCATCTGTCCGATTTGTACTGAAAAATTACTCATTTTGATTGCATGTTTTAAGTGCTTTAACTATGTTTAGTCAGACTATCTATGTAGTTAAACAATAGCTGAAGTCTTCTTCTTTCGATTGGTGGTCCAACCATCTGGATTGATTCACAGGGAAAAAAGATATAAGCGTTCAAAATGTCCCCTTTTTTAACGCTTAAAAGTGACGCTTTGGATCGAATTTCTGAACTGGCCCCCCAATATAGTAAGTAAAGACATAGTCCTATGTCAAAAACTGACCTTTTATAAGTCCCTCCAATAGTATCGAAACTTGTAAGGCACGTCGTCGAATGACTGTGATATCGTGAATGAACTAGTCCTTTCCATTGCCTTGTTGCTTGTTAGGCATCGTCATCATTGTTTTGTAATTGTTTTTCATGGTAAACTTCATTTCGATTAGCACAAGGCACTAGTGTTG
>NW_026292910.1:17500-26867 GCF_016801865.2 Culex pipiens pallens | reverse complement strand
GGCTTTCTGGTTGAGTGATACTTTGCTCAAACAGGTAGGTTAGACAACTGGGTAGATAATGAAGCATCCGATTTGAGTGGTAGAAATGACAGTTCTCCCATAAGGAATTTATTGTAGAAAAAAGCAAAAACTGCTCGAATGGAAATGCTCCATTATTATTAAATGTATGAAGTACGCATTATCAAAGTCAAATTCCAATAAATATTTGAAAGAAATTTGTTAGAAAAAATATTTATAGCATAAAAGCAAATCTTCACGAAACCCAGAAATATATTTCATTTGTGTTTTTTTGCCTTCCTCACTGAGGTAAGGCTATAATCCTGCTCTAAAAATAAACTTTGTATGAAAACGTCGTAGACCCACCTTCATGTATACATATCGACTCAGAATCGAAAACTGAACAAATGTCTGTGTGTATGTGTGTGTGTATGTATGTATGTGACCAACAAACTAGCTCATGTTTCTCGGCACTGGCTGAACCTATTTGACCCGAACTTGTTGCATTCGACTTGGTTTAGGGTCCCATAGATCGAGTTTTATTCAGATTGAAGTTTCGATAAGTAGTTCAAAAGTTATGTATAAAAATGTGTTTTCACATATATCCGGATCTCAATAAATGTATGTAAACTATGTCCGGATCGACCATCCGGCCCATCGTTGGTTAGGTTATCAGAAGATCTTTTCAACGAGCCTAACACATTGAAGATCTGGCAACCCTGTCTCGAGATATGCCCACCTAAGTGATATTGATGTACTTTTTGGATGCCGGATCTCACTTAAATGTATGTAAACTATGTCCGGATCCTTTGTTAGGTTATCAAAAGACCTTTCCAACGAGCCTAAAACATTGAAGATCTGGCAACCCTGTCTCGAGATATATCCACTTAAGTGATATTGATGTACTTTTTGGAAGCCGGATCTCACTTAAATGGATCTTAAAAATAGTTGAAATTTTTGTACAATTCCATCATATCAGCCATTGTTGGTAATAAGTGAGAAAGGCTCCAACCACATAGGTGGATTAAGTTAGTTTTTTATTTTACTTAAACTTTTCATGGGGCTTCTCTATGACTAATGAAGCCAATTTGCATAATTGGTATGGCTATACAATACTCTATCCCAAATAAAGGCGATGTGATTGATGGAAACCTTCGAGATCGCCCGCTTTTCGATAGGGTTTTGCTTCAGGATCAATGTTTTCATGCAACAAAAAATCCCAAAAATCGTTTAGAACTCGCGATTAGCGAATTACTGGAAAATTGTCTATTTTCTTAGAATATATCATATTTTGTTCTAAAACCTTGAAAAACACGTTCAAATTTCTCCGTATTTGCCTCTATTTCATAATAAGTAGAGCAATTCTCTACGAAATCGGTCTTTTTTCTTCAATTTTAATTTTTGTATTTTTTAATCCGGCTGAAACTTTTTTGGTGCCTTCGGTATGCCCAAAGAAGCCATTTTGCATCATTAGTTTGTCCATATAATTTTCCATACAAATTCGGCAGCTGTCCATACAAAAATGATGTATGAAAATTCAAAAATCTGTATCTTTTGAATGAATTTTTTGATCGATTTGGTGTCTTCGGCAAAGTTGTAGGTATGGATACGGACTACACTGGAAAAAATAATACACGGTAAAAAAAAATTTGGTGATTTTTTTATTTAACTTTTTATCACTAAAACTTGATTTACAAAAAAACACTATTTTTAATTTTTTTTATTTTTTGATATGTTTTAGAAGACATAAAATGCCAACTTTTCAGAAATTTCCAGGTTGTGCAAAAAATCACTGACCGAGTTATGAATTTTTTAATCAATACTGATTTTTTCAAAAAATCGAAATTTTGGTCGTAAAAATTTTTCAACTTCATTTTTCGATGTAAAATCAAATTTGCAATCAAAAAGTACTGTACTAAAATTTTGATAAAGTGCACCGTTTTCAAGTTATAGCCATATTTAAGTGACTTTTTTGAAAATAGTCGCAGTTTTTCATTTTTTTAAATTAGTGCACATGTTTGCCCAGTTTTGAAAAAAATATTTTTGAAAAGCTGAGAAAATTCTCTATATTTTGCTTATTCGGACTATGTTGATACGACCTTTAGTTGCTGAGATATTGCAATGCAAAGGTTTAAAAACAGGAAAATTGATGTTTTCTAAGTTTCACCCAAACAACCCACCATTTTCTATCGTCAATATCTCAGCAACTAATGGTCCGATTTTCAATGTTAATATATGAAACAATTGTGAAATTTTCCGATCTTTTCGAAAAAAATATTTTTGGAATTTTCAAATCAAGACAAACATTTTAAAAGGGCGTAATATTGAATGTTTGGCCTTTAAACATATCAAAAAATAAAAAAAATTAAAAATAGTGTTTTTTTGTAAATCAAGTTTTAGTGATAAAAAGTTAAATAAAAAAATCACCAAATTTTTTTTACCGTGTATTATTTTTTTCCAGTGTAGTCCGTATCCATACCTACAACTTTGCCGAAGACACCAAATCGATCAAAAAATTCCTTCAAAAGATACAGATTTTTGAATTTTCATACATCATTTTTGTATGGACAGCTGCCGAATTTGTATGGAAAATTATATGGACAAACTAATGATGCAAAATGGCTTCTTTGGGCATACCGAAGGCACCAAAAAAGTTTCAGTCGGATTAAAAAATACAAAAAAAATCGAATGACCGAAATCCTAGAGAACTGCTCAGTAGTCTACCTCTATTTCATAATAGTAGTGGTCAGCACTTAAGTGCCAATAACATCTTTTTTGCAATTCCGTCGTGAAACTAATTACTTTTCCTATCATTCTTGAACGACGAAATAGCCTACTTTTCTGTACCAAAAATAACAGAATCGAATAGCAACACTTTTCAAAATAAATGCTGAAAAGTTCTACTTTTCAGCACTCAAATGGGTACTGAAAAGTTAAACTTTTCAGCACTTGTTTCGAAAAGTAACACTTTTCAACATTTTTTTGATTTAAACGATTTATTGACAAAATACATGAAAATTTGACATAAAACTTCACTCAGTGTGTGTTTTTTGGAATTGCAAAAAATGTTGTATGGAACTCGTTGCAAAACTTGATTTTTTTAGCACTCTTCGTATTTATCCAACTCGGCGAACCTCGTTGGATAAATGTACGACTCGTGCTGAAAAAATCCTCTTTTTGCAACTTGTTGCATAAACTACTATTTTGCCTTCCTCACTGAGGTAAGGCTATAATCCTGCTCTAAAAATGAACTTTCTATTAAAAGCTCCTAGAACCACCTTCATGTATAGAAATCTACTCAGAATCGAAAACTAAACAAATGTCTGTGTGTGTGTATATGTGTGTTTATGTATGTATGTGACCAAAATTCTCACTGAGTTTTCTCAGCACTGGCTGAACTGATTTTGATTGAACCAGTTGGATTCGACTTGGTTTAGGATCCCATACATTGCTATTGAATTGTTTGATATTTCGATAAGTAGTTCAAAAGTTATGCATAAAAATGTGTTTTCACAAAAACCCGGATCTCAATTATATGCATGTTAACGATGTCCGGATCCATCATCCGACCCATCGTTGATTAGGTAATTGAAAGGCCTTTCCAAAGAGTCCAAAACATTGAAGATCTGGCAACCCTGTCTCGAGTTATGACCACATAAGTTATACATTGTGTTCTTTTTTTCTGGATCTAAAAAAAATATGAAACCACTCATATACCCATTTTTGGTAAAAAGTGAGGAAGGCATCAACCACATAGGTGGATCAAGTTAGTTTTTGATAAAAAATCGTAAAAAATTCAAGCAAAGAATTTCATTTTTCAAACTTTAGCATGCTACCAATGAAAAATGATGACTTCCTGGACCAATGTGAATACAGAACATTATTGGTATGTTTCCTAACTATGAGTCAAAGTTAAATACGAGGAATTGAACACATTTTTGAAGGTTTTAGAACAAAATATGATATTTTTAATGAATGAGACCATTTTTCAGTTAATCGCGAGCACATCGCGAGTTCTAAACGATTATGGGATTTTTTGTTGTATGTTTTGATTCTTTTCAGGCTCTCGAATGCAAATTTTATTAAATTTCAGTGGTAAATAATGGGTCGCAAGATGATTATATTTAGTGAAGAAAAAACATATTTGATTCACATTATTAGACAAATATAAAGGGTACTCAGTCTTCAATGTTAGTCTATGATTAACTTGAATAAAATGTATCGCTGTTGCACTTTGTTGATCTATTATAAGAAGCCAGAAAGAATACTTTCATGCGTAGCGTAAAACGCGCAAGCGTAAATGTGCTGGCGTTTATGCTTCGACTTGACGACTTGTCGATCTTTCGAGCGAGAACGAGCCGAAACTTCTCAGTCATTTTTGTCAATTTTTGAAGGTCAGTGCTATCGAAGCCTGCACCCTACCTCAAATACGTAGCAGCCCAAGGTGGAGAAGTCCTTGTAGCAAAAAGAAAGGCTGAAAATGAGAGTTGCTTTTTACGAAAAGTGATATAGGGCCACTTTAGGGAATAATTGTTCACATGGTAGAAAGATCATGAGGTCTAAATTTAATAAAATATATATCCACGTTGTTTATAAGACCCGACAGATTTAAGAGGCAGCATTTGTAAATATTGCTCGGTTTGTTCTAGAGGTCGTATCGAGGTGCTCGGATTTGAATGAAACTTTCAGCGTTTGTTTGTCTATGAGCATGAGCATGAGCATGGTTGACTGCCAATGAGCTGCTACTCCGTTATTGACAGATCAGCTGAAGTTAAACAATGAATCAAAAATGATCAGTGGGAGCCAACCATCCGTTCACTGTTTAACCTCTGAAGATCCCTTCTTTATTAGTCAATACCGGCGCCCTCCCAAGAAGCCTGCAGTTCAACAAAAGGGAGGAATGTTAGTCCGATAGTTGAAGTTGCAGACTCATCAAGCACATAGTTTTTCGCTATATACTTGTTGATACCGCTTGAGACCGTTGAATCCACAGCATCTCCTTCAAGCATCACGTGATTATTTTTTTTTGGGTTAGTAGGATAAGGTATTGGCTTTTCGATGCCTCCCGAGCTACGATGCTATGGGGAGGACTTTCATAACAAACCCGTCGGCGAGCCTTCCGAGCAACGATGCTATGGGAAGGTCTTTCTAATTAGCACACCAAAACACTCGCGCACAGGTATTTAAATACTGAATAAATGTAATTTTTCATCACGATTACCCAGACGACATTGATGATATAGGAAGGACTTTTTTACAGTCATTTACAGTAATACTTAAACTTATTTTAATGCAACAATACACACGACGTCGTGCCTCCCGATCAACGATGATGTAGGAAGGACTTGAGCAAGCCAATCAGGATGAAACACGAAATAAAATTCTTTTCTTTTCACACACAATGCCACATAATTGACCGCGCGTCACCACTCAACTAATTGAACTGATTTTCTTCTGCTTGTGGGCAAGCCAACCAGGATGAAACACGAAATAAAATTCAGCGTTTGTTTGTCTATACATGAGATTAACTCATGCCAAATATAAGCCCTCTACGACAATGGGAAGTGGGGTAAAACAGGCATTGAAGTTTCAGGTCGAAAAAACATAAAAAATCTTAAAATTGCTCGCATTTTCGTAAAACTTCATCAATTCCAACTCTCTTAGATGCATTCGAAAGGTCTTTAAAAGCATTTCAAAATGTGAAATAGACATCCAGGATTAGTTTAACTTTTTCTCATAGCTTTTGCAAATAACTGTTAAAAACGGATTTTTTTAAAACCCTAATATCTTTTTGCAACAGCCTCCAACTCCCATACTCCCATAGGTCAAAAGTTAGGGAATTACATGGACTATAAGCTTACGGTATTAACTTTTTGGCCAATCGCAGTTTTTCTCATAGTTTTTCGATTTTTCTGAATCAAACATTTTCCAACGTTAGTTTTTGCCCTGTATGCCATGAAGACGGCATTTTTTGGTCTCAATTTTGTCATATTCGGAATCCTTGGACAATTTCACGTAAGTTAGAAGTATTAGAGTTGTAAATTTGATTAAAAAATAATTAAATAAAACATTTTTGAATAAAGAAATAGATCTTATTTACCCTGTGATCAATACGTCAAATGCTGTATCAAGTAGGCGAAAACCTGTTTTACCCCTAATCCAACAAATTGTAAAAAAATATTTTAAATCATTCTAAATGGCAATTTTTACAATCAAATTTACAACTCCAATACTTCTAACTTACGTGAAATTGTCCGAGGATTC
The DNA here is from genome assembly GCF_016801865.2 of Culex pipiens pallens. NCBI lineage: Eukaryota > Metazoa > Arthropoda > Insecta > Diptera > Culicidae > Culex > Culex pipiens. The sequence goes on along the minus strand of NW_026292910.1, from coordinate 20,606 downwards.
CGAATATGACAAAATTGAGACCGAAAACTGCCGCTATGACGGCCTACAGGGCAGAAACTAACGTTGTAAAATTTTTGTTCGAGAAAAATCGAAAAACTATGAGAAAAACTGCGATTGGCCAAAAAGTTAATACCGTAGGCTTATATTCCTTATAATTACCTATCTTTTGGAAGTATGGGTGTTGGAGGCTGTTGCAAAAAGATATTAGGGTTTTAAAAAAATCCATTTTTAACAGTAATTTGCAAAAGCTATGAGAAAAAGTCAAACCAATCCTGGATGTCTATGGAACATTTTGAAGTGCTTCAAAAGACCTTTCGAATGCATCTAAGAGAGTTGGAGTTGATAAAGTTTTACGGAAATGCGAACAATTTTAAGATTTTTTGTGTTTTTTCGACCTCAAACTTCAATGCCCGTTTTACCCCACTTCCCATTGTCGTAGAGGGCTCATATTTGGCATGAGTTCATCTCATGTATAGACAAACAAACGCTGAAAGTTTCATCCAAATCGGAGCACCTCGATACGACCTGTTACACATTGGTGAAAAACTCGCTCTTAACCACATTGACAATTGTCGTAGAATATTTCCGTTTCCACAATACTTCGAAATAAACCACATTCAACCCAAAAATAGATCATTTCATTTTCCCTCACAAAATCAAACCGGAACCGCACGCTACGGTTGAGTTCTCAACGCCAAAGTCAATGTCCATGTCCTCCGCTCGGTAGTATATATATATCTTCTAGCACGTACGACACTTTTCCACACTTTGTTGATGGAAACCTCGTAGAGGGAAAACCACCAACCATAAAGAACGGAAATATCCACCGATTGATTTGTCGATAAAAGCGCACAGCGCGTGTTGAAGCTCTCCTGAAAGCTTCATCTTCCTCTGCTTTGTCGTCTGCCCAACCTCAATATAAAACTACAAACTTCGAACTGTGACGTCTGACCACTTCCAACAAAGGAAAAGCGGAAAACTTCATTCTCATCGTAACTGTCTCTGCTCGCCAGTGTGAGTGCGTGTGTGGTGGAAAATCTCGGACAAAGCAAAAACGAATCCGGAACTATAAATATCTTATGTCAATTTCCCTCAGTCTTGTCGAATAGTTTCTTCTGCCACAAACTCTCTTTGCGACTGGAGTGCCCTCCAGAACTGCCGATTTCAATTTTGATCCTGGCACAGGCAGTTGCAAATGTTGCAGAACAACTCTGACCACGGCGAGTGAGAATCATTGGAAATTGGATAAAGGTTAAGTGCACGAACAGCACAATGACTGGTCACGTGGACGGGTTGGCCGATGATGAATTTGCTTCACTGAGTTGGAAAATTACATCTGAACGTGAGTGTTTCTAAGTGTTTTGTATGATGAATTGTACCTATTTGTCATTAGTTATGATCGAGTTGAAGTATACGTAACATGGTGCGATTCAGCAGCTTTTAATCTTTGATGTGTTTCAAAAACCGGTAAATTAGGTTCTAGAAACTCAAATGATATTAAATAATTGATATTGACAAAGAACTTTGTCCTAAGGTTTCTATACGTGGTGTCAATCCAAAATTTTCGCGAAGCGAAAACGTTACGTGACGAATTCCCCTCTCGGCAAATTTCCCCTCTTTTTGGTGCACGCCGGTTGGATGAACGAACGTTTCCCAATCAGTCAATCGAGAGACGTGAGATTGATGTATCTAAAATCACCCCCACTCCACCTCATAATTTTCGGATCGTCGACGAGCCAACAAAACTCGGCTCGGTCGGTCCCGAAAATTCATTCTATTGCTGGACGTCGACGAGAACACATCAGAAGCAGATGGCCTGGTGGCCCGGTAGCAGACGGCCTGGAGGTCTGGGAGTAGATGGCTTGGAGGCAAGGACCAGCTAAGACATGGCAGTCGCGGGAGTCGATCATTGGAACTGGCCACCACCTGGACTGGAGTGGCCGGAGGCCCCAGGGATGTTCCGATGGGGGGACATTTTCCGGACCGTAAGAGTTGGGGCAATATGGGTATCAAACTTTATGGTTTTTGATACCGGACATGAAATTTGACATTTTGGCAGTAGTGGCCACAATCCGGAGTGGCCGGAGGCCCCGCGGATGTTCCGATGGGGGGACATTTGCCGGACCGTAAGAGTTGGGGCAATATGGGTATCAAACTTTATGATTTTTGATACTGGACATGAAATTTAACATTTCTGCAGTAGTGGCCACAATCCGGAGTGGCCGGAGGCCCCGCGGATGTTCCGATGAGGGGACATTTGCTGGACCGTAAGAGTTGGGGCAATATGGGTATCAAACTTTATGGTTTTTGATACTGGACATGAAATTTAACATTTCTGCAGTAGTGGCCACAATCCGGAGTGGCCGGAGGCCCCGCGGATGTTCCGATGGGGGGACATTTGCCGGACCGTAAGAGTTGGGGCAATATGGGTATCAAACTTTATGGTTTTTGCTACTGGACATGAAATTTGACATTTCGGCAGTAGTGGCCACAATCCGGAGTGGCCGGAGGCCCCGCGGATGTTCCGATGGGGGGACATTTGCCAGACCGTAAGAGTTGGGGCAATATGGGTATCAAAATTTATGGTTTTTGATACTGGACATGAAATTTAACATTTCTGCAGTAGTGGCCACAATCCGGAGTGGCCGGAGGCCCCGCGGATGTTCCGATGGGGGGACATTTGCTGGACCGTAAGAGTTGGGGCAATATGGGTATCAAACTTTATGGTTTTTGATACTGGATATGAAATTTGACATTTCGGCAGTAGTGGCCACAATCCGGAGTGGCCGGAGGCCCCGCGGATGTTCCGATGGGGGGACATTTGCCGGACCGTAAGAGTTGGGGCAATATGGGTATCAAACTTTATGGTTTTTGATACTGGATATGAAATTTGACATTTCGGCAGTAGTGGTCACAATCCGGAGTGGCCGGAGGCCCCGGGGATGTTCCGATGGGGGGACATTTGCCGAACCATAAGAGTTGGGGCAATATGGGTATCAAACTTTATGGTTTTTGATACTGGACATGAACTTTGACATTTCGGCAGTAGTGGCCACAATCCGGAGTGGCCGGAGGCCCCGCGGATGTTCCGATGGGGGGACATTTG
>NW_026292910.1:5000-12500 GCF_016801865.2 Culex pipiens pallens | reverse complement strand
CAAAAATACAAAAATACAAAAAATACAAAAATACAAAAATACAAAAATACAAAACAAAATACAAAAATACAAAAATACAAAAATACAAAAATACAAAAATACAAAAATACAAAAATACAAAAATACAAAAATACAAAAATACAAAAATACAAAAATACAAAAATACAAAAATACAAAAATACAAAAATACAAAAATACAAAAATACAAAAATACAAAAATACAAAAATACAAAAATACAAAAATACAAAAATACAAAAAAATACAAAAATACAAAAATACAAAAATACAAAAATACAAAAATACAAAAATACAAAAATACAAAAATACAAAAATACAAAAATACAAAAATACAAAAATACAAAAATACAAAAATACAAAAATACAAAAATACAAAAATACAAAAATACAAAAATACAAAAATACAAAAATACAAAAATACAAAAATACAAAAATACAAAAATACAAAAATACAAAAATACAAAAATACAAAAATACAAAAATACAAAAATACAAAAATACAAAAATACAAAAATACAAAAATACAAAAATACAAAAATACAAAAATACAAAAATACAAAAATACAAAAATACAAAAATACAAAAATACAAAAATACAAAAATACAAAAATACAAAAATACAAAAATACAAAAATACAAAAATACAAAAATACAAAAATACAAAAATACAAAAATACAAAAATACAAAAATACAAAAATACAAAAATACAAAAATACAAAAATACAAAAATACAAAAATACAAAAATACAAAAATACAAAAATACAAAAATACAAAAATACAAAAATACAAAAATACAAAAATACAAAAATACAAAAATACAAAAATACAAAAATACAAAAATACAAAAATACAAAAATACAAAAATACAAAAATACAAAAATACAAAAATACAAAAATACAAAAATACAAAAATACAAAAATACAAAAATACAAAAATACAAAAATACAAAAATACAAAAATACAAAAATACAAAAATACAAAAATACAAAAATACAAAAATACAAAAATACAAAAATACAAAAATACAAAAATACAAAAATACAAAAATACAAAAATACAAAAATACAAAAATACAAAAATACAAAAATACAAAAATACAGAAAAAAATACAAAAATACCAGAGATGTAACAGTACAAAACAGTCAGTAACAGAAAATTAAACAATCCCTCTTCCAAATGGCAACATTTCCCAGCCCCAAATCTCTGTAGCCTATCGACAATGTGTCGTCGTCATACGCCTGTACATCACTGCCAGATTTGCTGCTGCTGGTGCGTGGGACATAAACCTCACGGTCCGTCCCCGACAGCAGGCAGCCCTGGAGTAGACGGAAAACATTTTAAATATTCACGCTGGCATTCGCGTATCGCGTATCATCATCGTTTTAATGTTTGTTGCGTGCCAAATCCGCAGTGGGGGACTGTGAGGGGAAGGATGTTCCCTCGAAGGAGAGCCACTTTAAAAGTGTATGGATTTCCCAAATGAAGCAACCAACAGCCGTCGTTGTCCTTTTCGATGGCCGCCGGCTGACCCACTCGGGATGGCATGCAAACAATTCTATTCTGGCCTCTCGAGAGGCCCAACGAGACATAAATCCTTGAGAGGGACAACATACACACATTCATGGGAGTGGAAAGCTTTTTGGGGGAAATGGGGGTGGGTCCCTCTTAAAATTCCCACCCTCAAGCCAAACTGGGGCCAAGTAAGCGCAAGACATACTGTCTGTTGGGTTCAGTTGGCACTGAAAACACTGAATTTTGAATTTGAAATAATTGAAATAGTTACAACTTCGCTCAAAAATATTGTATTGAAACCAATGTTTTGAATGAATTCAATGTAAATAAAAATTACAACTTTTATACTGTGCTCAGCTAATACGACAAACGTCATCAGTTGCTGGAACCAACATGACGCCAACAGCAGCAGCAGCAGAGCAGAGATCCGTCCCTTGTAAACGGTTCAAAACTAGAAACAACCCGGCGCGCTTTGGGATGAGCTTGCTTCATAGAGTGGATGATAATCAAATTACTCCCCGCAGCGCGCGCAATCGGGGTCACAACCAACATTCATGTCACTGGCCATAGAGTTCGTATTATGAATTTGGAATTGAGTCGAGGTTTGTATTATTTGGCAAAAGAACGAACAACTAGCGCCAAAGTGATTCAATGCATGACAAAATTGCTGCAAATTAATCACTAAGAAGAATTGTCCGAAAAAAAAGTTCAAACAGCGTCTCCTAACTGAATCGTCAACCCAAAATTATGCTAATTACGTTCAATTTCAAAACTAGATCATAACCCACAATTTATTCCCCATCTCCCGTTTCGACCGAACGTGCTTTCCAATTTTCTCCAATTTAGATTAGCCTTCCGTTGATCGTCCTTCCAAAACTTTTAACCTTGCGGCCAAAGTCAGGTCACCTGACTTTACCGAGATATATCAAATGAAGGCCCTTTAATCTCGTTTGTGTGGTGGTTCTGTGCTCATCCAAAGTGACGTGGTTTGTGGACACTTTCCGCCAAGAGTTATGCCACTGACGAGACGAACTGTGAATTTAAGGGTAGTACACACTAAAAAAAAATTAATATTACATTAGACGTAATTCTTGATTAAACCGATGATAACAACATGTAATCGTATTTTCGATGTAAATTTAGGTTTATTTTGGCGTAAATCGATAAAATTCTCACTGGTTTTCATTTACATCGTGCGTAACCTAAAATTGCATCTCGAATAACCTGATTTTACGCTAAATATGATGCACATAACTGGAGCATCACATTTGATGTAATTTTACATCAAATGAAACCCAATTTCACGCACGTCAGCAGCTACACGATTGTCAGAATTGTTAAACGTCAAACCGTCAGCCAGCTTCGACGTCGCAGAGAATAGCATTTTTCATCCAGATTCCGTTATTTTTTTTCGTTTACTGGCCGGAACCTGCTACCGTTTTAGAGAAAACCAGTCAATTCTCTGATAGAGGTGAGTTTAATAATTCTTTAATTGATATACCTGAAACCGATAGCTAATATTTTTTGGTCTTTTCAGGTTGCGGACGGACATCATGGAACGCGAGGAAAAACACGTTTTAAGCCGCAAAAAGAATTGCTCCTGAATAAACCGAAACATAGTGTGCAAGTGCAGGGCTCCATGTCGTCGGTTCAATCCTCGGTTCGGTTCCATCTGTGCCACCTTGATGCTTCCTTGAGCGAGTGGCCAACACGGTACAAATGGTATGCCGGAAGGTTGTTAGTGGAAATAATCCTAGGCGGAGGGTTTATGGCGCTACTCCAGTGAAAAATCTTTGTGGTAAAAACAACGAAAAACGAGTGAAAGTTGTGTAATTAATTGTGATGAATATTGTGCAATAAAAACATTTCAACTTGAGAATACAGAAACACGTTTACTGTCGTCCAATAAGAAAAATGAGATTCCTATTCGAAAATGTCCCGCCAAAATTACGTTTAATGTAATTTTACGCGATATCGGAGATTGTTTGGGTCGTGTAACTTTACGTCTAATTAGACACAACATTGCGTCTAATTTGATGCTCCAGTTATGTGCATCTAATTTAACCGAAAATTACACGTTTTTTTCGTAGTGTGTAAAAATGTCCGTTTGTACGTGCCCGTGGTTCTTCCAATTGTGAGTTTTTAGGGGCAAAAGTAGTTTAGTAGTTCAACAGAGATGAACTTAGGGGGGCACACCAACCAAGGAAGTTGTTGTCTTCTTATTCAAAAATTGTCAAAATAACGGACCCAATCCTGCAACAATTTGATTGATTTTTTTAAAATTTTGTTGTAAATTGTGTTGAAGACAGTACGTTTAAGTATGTATAAAAAAAATTATAGAAAGTTCTCATAGTTTTGAAGATGAGCAATTTTTTGAGATTACGGTCATTAGATTTTTTTTTAATTTTTAAATCCGGCTGAAACTTTTTTGGGGTTTTTGGTATGCCCAAAGAAGCCATTTTACAACATAAGTTTATTCATATAATTTTTCATGCATATTTGGCAGCTGTCCATACAAAAATGATTTATGAAAATAAAAAATAACAAAAAATCTGTATCTTTTGAAGGAATTTGTTGATCGATTTGGTGTCTTCGGCAAAGATGTTGGTATGGATAAGGATTACAATGGATTAAAACAAATTTGATGGTTTTTAATTCCACTTTTTGTTACTCAATCTTGATTTACTAAAAAACACTATTTTTTCTGAAAGGTTTTAGAGGTTTTCGAGTTATGAATTTTTAAATCAATACTGATTATAAAAAATCTAAATGTCAACATATATATTTCAAAAAAAATTTAACTTCATTTTTCGATGTAAAATCAAAATCAAAAAGTACTTCAGTGAATTTTTGATAAAGTACATTGTTTTCAAGTTATAGCCGCTTTTTTGAATATTTTTGTAAATAGTAGAAGCTATTCATTTTTTTTAAAGTGCCCATGTTTGCCCAATCTTGAAAGAAAATTCTCTTCATTTTGCTTTCTCGAAAAGATCAGAAAATTAAAAAAAAAACTATTTTTTTTGCCTTGTATCATATTTTTCAGTGTAGTCCTTATCCATACCTACAACTATGCGGAAGACACCAAATCGATCAAAAAATTCCTTCCAAAGATACTGATTTTTGAATTTTCATAAATCATTTTTGTATGGACAGCTGCCAAATATGCATGGAAAAATATATGAATAAACTTATGTTGTAAAATGGCTTCTTTGGGCATACCAAAAACCCCAAAAAAGTTTCAGCCGGATTTAAAAATTAAAAAAAAATCTAATGACCGTAATCTCAAAAAATTGCTCATCTTCAAAACTATGAGAACTTTCTATAATTTTTTTTATACATACTTAAACGTACTGTCTTCAACACAATTTACAACAAAATTTTAAAAAAATCAATCAAATTGTTGCAGGATTGGGTCCGTTATTTTGACAATTTTTGAATAAGAAGACAACAACTTCCTTGGTTGGTGTGCCCCCCTAAGTTCATCTCTGTTGAACTACTAAACTACTTTTGCCCCTAAAAACTCACAATTGGAAGAACCACGGGCACGTACAAACGGACATTTTTACACACTACGAAAAAAACGTGTAATTTTCGGTTAAATTAGATGCACATAACTGGAGCATCAAATTAGACGCAATGTTGTGTCTAATTAGACGTAAAGTTACACGACCCAAACAATCTCCGATATCGCGTAAAATTACATTAAACGTAATTTTGGCGGGACATTTTCGAATAGGAATCTCATTTTTCTTATTGGACGACAGTAAACGTGTTTCTGTATTCTCAAGTTGAAATGTTTTTATTGCACAATATTCATCACAATTAATTACACAACTTTCACTCGTTTTTCGTTGTTTTTTACCACAAAGATTTTTCACTGGAGTAGCGCCATAAACCCTCCGCCTAGGATTATTTCCACTAACAACCTTCCGGCATACCATTTGTACCGTGTTGGCCACTCGCTCAAGGAAGCATCAAGGTGGCACAGATGGAACCGAACCGAGGATTGAACCGACGACATGGAGCCCTGCACTTGCACACTATGTTTCGGTTTATTCAGGAGCAATTCTTTTTGCGGCTTAAAACGTGTTTTTCCTCGCGTTCCATGATGTCCGTCCGCAACCTGAAAAGACCAAAAAATATTAGCTATCGGTTTCAGGTATATCAATTAAAGAATTATTAAACTCACCTCTATCAGAGAATTGACTGGTTTTCTCTAAAACGGTAGCAGGTTCCGGCCAGTAAACGAAAAAAAATAACGGAATCTGGATGAAAAATGCTATTCTCTGCGACGTCGAAGCTGGCTGACGGTTTGACGTTTAACAATTCTGACAATCGTGTAGCTGCTGACGTGCGTGAAATTGGGTTTCATTTGATGTAAAATTACATCAAATGTGATGCTCCAGTTATGTGCATCATATTTAGCGTAAAATCAGGTTATTCGAGATGCAATTTTAGGTTACGCACGATGTAAATGAAAACCAGTGAGAATTTTATCGATTTACGCCAAAATAAACCTAAATTTACATCGAAAATACGATTACATGTTGTTATCATCGGTTTAATCAAGAATTACGTCTAATGTAATATTAATTTTTTTTTAGTGTGTACTACCCTTAAATTCACAGTTCGTCTCGTCAGTGGCATAACTCTTGGCGGAAAGTGTCCACAAACCACGTCACTTTGGATGAGCACAGAACCACCACACAAACGAGATTAAAGGGCCTTCATTTGATATATCTCGGTAAAGTCAGGTGACCTGACTTTGGCCGCAAGGTTAAAAGTTTTGGAAGGACGATCAACGGAAGGCTAATCTAAATTGGAGAAAATTGGAAAGCACGTTCGGTCGAAACGGGAGATGGGGAATAAATTGTGGGTTATGATCTAGTTTTGAAATTGAACGTAATTAGCATAATTTTGGGTTGACGATTCAGTTAGGAGACGCTGTTTGAACTTTTTTTTCGGACAATTCTTCTTAGTGATTAATTTGCAGCAATTTTGTCATGCATTGAATCACTTTGGCGCTAGTTGTTCGTTCTTTTGCCAAATAATACAAACCTCGACTCAATTCCAAATTCATAATACGAACTCTATGGCCAGTGACATGAATGTTGGTTGTGACCCCGATTGCGCGCGCTGCGGGGAGTAATTTGATTATCATCCACTCTATGAAGCAAGCTCATCCCAAAGCGCGCCGGGTTGTTTCTAGTTTTGAACCGTTTACAAGGGACGGATCTCTGCTCTGCTGCTGCTGCTGTTGGCGTCATGTTGGTTCCAGCAACTGATGACGTTTGTCGTATTAGCTGAGCACAGTATAAAAGTTGTAATTTTTATTTACATTGAATTCATTCAAAACATTGGTTTCAATACAATATTTTTGAGCGAAGTTGTAACTATTTCAATTATTTCAAATTCAAAATTCAGTGTTTTCAGTGCCAACTGAACCCAACAGACAGTATGTCTTGCGCTTACTTGGCCCCAGTTTGGCTTGAGGGTGGGAATTTTAAGAGGGACCCACCCCCATTTCCCCCAAAAAGCTTTCCACTCCCATGAATGTGTGTATGTTGTCCCTCTCAAGGATTTATGTCTCGTTGGGCCTCTCGAGAGGCCAGAATAGAATTGTTTGCATGCCATCCCGAGTGGGTCAGCCGGCGGCCATCGAAAAGGACAACGACGGCTGTTGGTTGCTTCATTTGGGAAATCCATACACTTTTAAAGTGGCTCTCCTTCGAGGGAACATCCTTCCCCTCACAGTCCCCCACTGCGGATTTGGCACGCAACAAACATTAAAACGATGATGATACGCGATACGCGAATGCCAGCGTGAATATTTAAAATGTTTTCCGTCTACTCCAGGGCTGCCTGCTGTCGGGGACGGACCGTGAGGTTTATGTCCCACGCACCAGCAGCAGCAAATCTGGCAGTGATGTACAGGCGTATGACGACGACACATTGTCGATAGGCTA
>NW_026292910.1:0-2500 GCF_016801865.2 Culex pipiens pallens | reverse complement strand
TACAAAAATACAAAAATACAAAAATACAAAAATACAAAAATACAAAAATACAAAAATACAAAAATACAAAAATACAAAAATACAAAAATACAAAAATACAAAAATACAAAAATACAAAAATACAAAAATACAAAAATACAAAAATACAAAAATACAAAAATACAAAAATACAAAAATACAAAAATACAAAAATACAAAAATACAAAAATACAAAAATACAAAAATACAAAAATACAAAAATACAAAAATACAAAAATACAAAAATACAAAAATACAAAAATACAAAAATACAAAAATACAAAAATACAAAAATACAAAAATACAAAAATACAAAAATACAAAAATACAAAAATACAAAAATACAAAAATACAAAAATACAAAAATACAAAAATACAAAAATACAAAAATACAAAAATACAAAAATACAAAAATACAAAAATACAAAAATACAAAAATACAAAAATACAAAAATACAAAAATACAAAAATACAAAAATACAAAAATACAAAAATACAAAAATACAAAAATACAAAAATACAAAAATACAAAAATACAAAAATACAAAAATACAAAAATACAAAAATACAAAAATACAAAAATACAAAAATACAAAAATACAAAAATACAAAAATACAAAAATACAAAAATACAAAAATACAAAAATACAAAAATACAAAAATACAAAAATACAAAAATACAAAAATACAAAAATACAAAAATACAAAAATACAAAAATACAAAAATACAAAAATACAAAAATACAAAAATACAAAAATACAAAAATACAAAAATACAAAAATACAAAAATACAAAAATACAAAAATACAAAAATACAAAAATACAAAAATACAAAAATACAAAAATACAAAAATACAAAAATACAAAAATACAAAAATACAAAAATACAAAAATACAAAAATACAAAAATACAAAAATACAAAAATACAAAAATACAAAAATACAAAAATACAAAAATACAAAAATACAAAAATACAAAAATACAAAAATACAAAAATACAAAAATACAAAAATACAAAAATACAAAAATACAAAAATACAAAAATACAAAAATACAAAAATACAAAAATACAAAAATACAAAAATACAAAAATACAAAAATACAAAAATACAAAAATACAAAAATACAAAAATACAAAAATACAAAAATACAAAAATACAAAAATACAAAAATACAAAAATACAAAAATACAAAAATACAAAAATACAAAAAGACAAAAATACAAAAATACAAAAATACAAAAATACAAAAATACAAAAATACAAAAATACAAAAATACAAAAATACAAAAATACAAAAATACAAAAATACAAAAATACAAAAATACAAAAATACAAAAATACAAAAATACAAAAATACAAAAATACAAAAATACAAAAATACAAAAATACAAAAATACAAAAATACAAAAATACAAAAATACAAAAATACAAAAATACAAAAATACAAAAATACAAAAATACAAAAATACAAAAATACAAAAATACAAAAATACAAAAATACAAAAATACAAAAATACAAAAATACAAAAATACAAAAATACAAAAATACAAAAATACAAAAATACAAAAATACAAAAATACAAAAATACAAAAATACAAAAATACAAAAATACAAAAATACAAAAATACAAAAATACAAAAATACAAAAATACAAAAATACAAAAATACAAAAATACAAAAATACAAAAATACAAAAATACAAAAATACAAAAATACAAAAATACAAAAATACAAAAATACAAAAATACAAAAATACAAAAATACAAAAATACAAAAATACAAAAATACAAAAATACAAAAATACAAAAATACAAAAATACAAAAATACAAAAATACAAAAATACAAAAATACAAAAATACAAAAATACAAAAATACAAAAATACAAAAATACAAAAAATACAAAAATACAAAAATACAAAAATACAAAAATACAAAAATACAAAAATACAAAAATACAAAAATACAAAAATACAAAAATACAAAAAATACAAAAATACAAAAATACAAAAATACAAAAATACAAAAATACAAAAATACAAAAATACAAAAATACAAAAATACAAAAATACAAAAATACAAAAATACAAAAATACAAAAATACAAAAATACAAAAATACAAAAATACAAAAATACAAAAATACAAAAATACAAAAATACAAAAATACAAAAATACAAAAATACAAAAATACAAAAATACAAAAATACAAAAATACAAAAATACAAAAATACAAAAATACAAAAATACAAAAATACAAAAATACAAAAATACAAAAATACAAAAAATACAAAAAATAAAAATAAAAACACCTCCCCCCCCCCCCCAAACCCGCAAACAAGGCGACCCAGCGGCAAATCCGAACACTCCCCTCACTCCCGCCCACCATCAAGAAAAACCCAGGCCCAGCCCTGCATGCACAACCGCCCCAGCAACATGCAACCCACTCAATATACGATGCGAACGGGAGTAACAACTCGA